>NC_060894.1:23282500-23295000 GCF_014805685.1 Silurus meridionalis | reverse complement strand
CTTGAAATGACAAGAGATTGAACAAGCACCTGGGCAGCCTGTGTGGACAGAAATGGTCGAATCCTTCAGATGTTATAGAGAAGAAATCGACAAGAACGAGCAACATTAGCGACATGTGGAAAGAAGGACAGTTCAATGTCCATAGTTACCCCAAGGTTACGAGCAGTGGCTGAAGGGGAGAGCAGAGAGTCATGAAGTGTTATTTGGAGATCTTGACCTGGAGATGAATCACCTGGGATGACCAGCAGTTCTGTTTTGCTGGGGTCGAGTTTTATTTTGTGAGCACTCATCCATGAAGATATGTCTGTCAAGCATGCTGATATCTGAGCGGAAGCTGTGGTATCTGATGAAGGGAAAGAAAAGATTAGTTGAATGTCATCTGCATAGCAGTGATAAGAAAACCCATGTGAGGATATGACTTCACCAATGGAGTGGGTAGATGTGGATCCCTTCCATGTTACCTGGTATGAGCGACCTTCCAGGTAGGAAGCAAACCATTCCCATGCTGTTCCACAGATACCGAGGCTCTTGAGGGTTGACAAAAGTGTCTAGTGGTTGACTGTGTCAAATGCTGCTGAAAGGTCCAGGAAGATAATTACAGATGACAGCTCGGCTGATCAAGCAGCATGCAGTTTCTCAGAAACAGCCAAAAGGGCTGTCTCTGTGGAATGTGCTGCTTTGAACCCAGACTGATTAGGATCATGGAGGTTGTTCTGTGAGAGATAGACAGACAGTTGGTTAAAAACAGTGCGTTTCAGAGATTTAGAAAGAAAGGCGAGAAGCGATACCGGTCTGTAGTTGTTGATGTCTAATAGATCCAAAGCAGGTTTCTTCAAGATGGGAATGACCCTTGCTTTTTTGAAGGTAGTTGGTACAGTTGGTGGGATTGCAAGGTTCGATGACTTGCAGTATCTCATCTTCTGTTAAGGTTGAGAAGCTTGACAGATACGTAGTGGATTGTCGGCTGTGTTGTGTAGTCGTTGTTGGGGAGGAAGTGAAGGTCTGGCAGATTTTCTTAATCTTCTTATCATAGAAGAAGGCAAAGTCATTAGCAGTTAGGGAGGATGGAGCAGGTGCAGCAGGGGGTTGAGTAGTGAAGAGAAGATGTTTTGAAGCTTACGAGGATCTTGTGCAGAGGCCTCAAGCTTTTCCTCCAGATCTGCTCCTTTACCTCACAAACACCTACTGACTAAAGACTCCACTAAATAAATATGTGTTCAGCCTCGACTTGAACACTGAGACTGTGTCTGAGTCCAAGACTGATTGGAAGGTTGTTCCATAACTGTGGGGTTTATAAGAGAAGACTGCGGCGTGAGAGCGTTAAGTGCTTTATACGTCAGTAGTAGTATTTTATAATCAGTGTGAGATGTAATTGGGAGCAGTGTAGATGATTAAAACAGGGCTGATGTGGTCGTATTTCCTAGATCTAGTGAGGACTCTTGCTGCTGCATTCTGAACTAACTGAAGCTTATTTCTGCACTTACTCCAACACCCAGACAGTAAAACGTTACAGTAGTCTAATCTAGATGTTACAAAAGCTTCTACTAGTGTTTCTGCATCCTGTAACGACATCATATTTCTAATTTTAGCAATATTTCTAAGGTGAAAGAAGCTGATCCTGGTGATATTATTCACGTGAGACTCAAAAGAAAGACTCGGGTCAATAATCACACCAAGGTCTTTGACTGCTGTACACACTGAGACAGAAACACCATCCAGAGGTGCTACATAATCTGAAAGTTTGCTTCTAGCTGAATGTGGTTCTAGTAAAAGAACTTCCGTCTTATCTGAGTTGAGCAGGAGAAAGTTATCAAGCATCCACTGTCTAATGTCCTTTACACATTTCTCAACATTGTTAAGCCAATAACAGTCATTTACCACCTTAACTAGCGCCGTCTCTGTGCTATGATGAGGCCGAAATCCTGACTGATACATTTCATAAATGTTGTTCCTCAGTAGATGTGAGCAGAACTGCTGTGCTACAACCTTTTCTAGAATCTTGGAGATAAAGGGGAGGTTTGATATTGGTCTGTAGTTGGACAGCTGACAAGGTGAAGGTCAGGTTTCTTAATTAGGGGTGGATAACTGCAGTTTGAAGGATTTAGGTACAAAACCAGTGCTAATGGAAGAGTTAGGGTTAGGTTTAAAACAGGGTTAATTCCCTCTGAAATTATCTGTTTGAGGAAACTTGTAGGCGAGGGATCGAGAATGCAGGTTGATGAGGAAATAAATGAAATGAAGTCGTTCTCTTGAATAGGAGTAAAACTTTGTAATTGATGGTCTGTTATAATGACACTGCTGTCTACAGGGTTATTTATAAAATAGTTTGGATTTATTTTAATCGTCTGGATTTCTTGCCTGATGTTTTCAACTTCATTATTGAAAAAGTTGATGAAATCATTACTACCTATTGATGGTGTGCATGTGAGTGCAGTACTTTTATTTCCTGTTCATTTTGCTGCAGTACAGAATAAAAATCTAGAATTCTGCTTGTTATTTTCTATGAGGGAGGAAAAATATGCTGATCAGCAGCACTAAGAGATTTTCTAGAACTCAGGAGATTCTCCTTCCATGCTATTTGTCAATTTTGTTTGACGCTATTTACTTTCTAATTTCAGAGTGGTCTGTTTTAAGGTGCGGCTATGATCATTACACCACTGTGCTGATTTTTCTCCCTGATCATTTTGGTCTTAAGGGGAACTTCATCATCTAGAGTATAACAAAACGTTTATTCTAACATTCAGTGGCCCAGTCGAGCTCTGCGGGGTCAGACAAAGATCTAATTAATATCGACAGTTCCTGAAGATTATTGATAAAACTCGCTGCTGTAGTTGACATAAATGTGTTTAACACGGTAACATGGTGAGGTACTAATGCAGTGACTGAGGCAGATTTTAAAAGAGATGAGGTAATGATCTGAAATAACTTCAGACTGTTGAATTATGACTAATTTATTTATATTGAATATATATTGATTAATTCTACCGAATCTCGAATGGACACAACTGCTGCTCTTCCTGATTATCAAAATGAACATTAAAGTCACCAACAATTAATGCTTAAGAAGCAATTAAGAAGCAGCTGGATTTGTGATGAAATCTGCAAATTCTATGAGAAAATCGAGTCGGGCCCCTGGGGGTCTATAAATAATACTTACTTATATATATACTTATTTATATAAATTGACTAATTAAATTACCTGCTTTTGGACATTAAATATTTAATGTTGGTGTAAACAACTTCAAATGTTTTACATTTGTGTTTAGTTTTTTTGTGTGACGCTCAGATTATTATTATAAATAGCTGTGACTCCGCCTCCTCTGCCATTTAGACGTGGTTGGTGTATGGAACTATACCCAGGAGGACACGCTTCATTTAATGCTGCATATTCATTCGGTTTCTGTCAAAAACATTTTATTAAACTCGTGGTCGGTAATAATTTCAGTAATAGTCAGCACTTTTGACGTGAGAGATCTAATATTCAACAATCAGATTAGATCAGAGGTGCTCCTGTGCATTCAGTCCTATTTAATTTAAAGTTAATCAGGTTACTTAAACAGACTTTCTGAGAATTTCTACATTTTGGTTTCGCTCAGACAGACACAGTCAATATGGTGGATACTGAGTGACGACTCTGTGTAGCTAGCAGACGGTCGGTTTAGCCTGTCTTTCTGCTTCCTGGCCTTGGCTCTGGACAGTCGCTTGTTAACTAGTGCTGTTTTGAGACTATGACCTATACTACAAGAAATGAGAGCAGCACCTTCCCGAGTGGGATGGATACCGTCCCGCCCTAACAGGCTGAACAGACTTGCCCTCAAAATTGCTCCAATTATCTATGAAGCCCACATTGTTTTTGGAGCACCACACGGACATGCTGCATTGGGATGGGGCCGGAGCATGTTACTGCATTGGACATTGCCTTCGCTAATTTACACACCTCTATAATTATTACTCTTAATAACCTCTGACTGTCAAAGGCGTATATGATTAGCTCCTGTGTGAAAAAATCTCTTAGAGAACCTGTGCTTTCCTAAAAACCTAAGCTGACCTGTTATGTTCGGCGCCCTGGCTCCTGGTATACACATGACCTGTGCTGTTGGTGCCCTTAAAGGTCTTGCTAATTTCACATGCCTCAGAATAGAGTCTCCTATAACCAGAGAACTTTCAGGTTTCTCAGCGGGTGCTTCACTGAGGAGAGCAAACCTGTTGGACATGTGAAGCAGAGAGGAATGGTGCTCCCATGTGCGAGCCTTAGCATTAGCTTTGGCGTTGCGAGTATGCTGCCGAGTCGTCACCCACTTGCCCCGCTGCAAGGGCTCTAATGTCGGAGTCGGGAGAATGCTAACTCCACCTAGTGCATCTAGAGTTGCAGAATCTGGACTGCTCTCACACTCACTACTTCTCTCTAGACTCTGGATGTGCTCCTCTAACGCTAAGATCTTCTCCGTCAAAGAGCAAACCATCTTACACTTCTCACAGATAGAATTATCGCTAGCAACAGAGAAAGACTGACTAAACACTGAATGAGCTGGATGCTCACCATAGCAGAGAAATTACATACCTTGATATGGTTACTGTAGTGTGTGTTTGTAGTTCTGATGGGAAAAAGATAACAAACGGAGCCAAAGGAAAGTAGAGAATGCAGAAAATCAAAACGATATTTTGAGTTTTTCTTTCGATGAGAGAGACCCACATTCCCCATCCATCACACACACATATACACAAATTAATAAATAATAATTTTTATGTATAAAAGTTTTACATTCTGAAGATGGAACATATTTACACATCCATTAATATTCATCAGTATGTAAATGAGGACATGCCCCAGGCTCAGTGAGTTGGTTAGTAAACTGTAAAGTTGTTTACTGATTCCAGCTCAGTTTCAGATCAGCAGCATGCTCACTTCCTCAAATCCCTTTAGATCTAATGTTATGTTACTATGGAATCTGATCCTGTTTCTCACTAACAATGACTGCATTAGTTAGCTTGGTTAGCATTCATGTTCTGTGGATACAAATCCCCCAACAATTTTCTACAAACTGTTACTGATTCAGAGGCTCTGCCTATGTGAAGCTCCGCCCATATGTACCAGATACTCAACCAACCAATCAGAGCTCAGCATGAGAGTGCGTTAGAATGTGTCAGACTTTGTCATGTCAGCTTTATTGCTGTTATAATATTAAATATGCACACACACACACACACACACACACACACACACACACACACAGACTCTGAACTCTCCACGCAGACAGGATGAGGGTTAATAGTCAAATAAAAATTCCTGTATGAACACAGAGTTAATTATTCTCTCACACTGAGGCACAACTATTAATCACGCACACACACACATACTCACACACACACACACACACACACACACACGTAATTATTGTACTTCACACTAATACTAATAAATACTATGGTTCCAAATATGTGTACGAGAAAGACTGATGGTGATCAGAACAAGACTCTTAATTCTGTGTGTGTGTGTGTGTGTGTGTGTGTGTGTGTGAGATCTTATCACAGGACAGAATGGGTGTGCTTTATGTGCACAGGGCTAGGTGCAAGAATTAAACACACACACACACACACACACACACACACACACACACACACACAGATACACACACACACACACACACACACACACACACACACACACACACACACACACACAGATACACACATACACACAGGTTACCCAGGAAGCAGCAGTGTAACGGCACTGATTACACCACAAGCACATCATGATAACTGCAATAATGATAATAATTTTATAATCTGCTGCACTTTAGCACACACACACACACACACACACACACACACATACATACATACATTAATTGCACCAATAGAATCATTTAATAAATAATTTCATCCATTCACATACTATATATAACATTTTCCAGGGTTGTATTTAAATATAAATAAACATATTATAATGATTCTTTGCAAAAAGATTATATTTTCCTTGTGTCTAATATCTTTTATTTAAAAGTGAGATCAGAGCAGTTCAGTGCAAACGTTTTAGGCAGTTATGTAAAAAATGCTGTAGAGTAAAAATGTTTTCAAAAATAAAAGTGGATAAAGTTTATTTTTATCAGTGAACCAAATAGAAAGTAACTGAACAGAAGAGAAATCCAAATCAAAACTACCTCCTAGCTACACTTGCACACAGTTTTTAAAGGAAATCAGGAGGTAGTTTGTTCCAAACATCTTGGAGAACAGAGCACAGATCTTTTGTAAAAGTAGGCTTCTAACTCTTTATGTGTCTCTCAAAACTTTTACTTCCAGGACTGCTGGTTCTCTCTCTGCAATAAATATAGTTTGTAATGGCATTGGCTGTATGTTTGGTGTTTGTTGTCCTGCTGCAGAATAAATCTGGGGACAATCAGATGCCTCTAATGTTCCTGCATGATGAAGAAGTATCTGCCTGTATTTCTCAGCATTGATGACCCCATTAATCCTGACCACGTCTCTAACTCCATCTGCAGCTCCAGACTTGCAGGAAACCTTCACCATGTTTCACTGTTGCCTGCAAACACTCATTAGATTAGATTAGAAGATATTAGATTAGATTTTATTCGATTCAACTTTATTGTCATTGCACAGGTTATGGTACAAGGCACTGAACTACAATTACCAAAAGTGCATAGTTAGCACTGTAAAATATTTACATATGTACAGGTTGGTAAGACTGATATATGACACATATAAATAATGACAGATGAAAAAAACAATATGAAATGAGCAATGCCAATATGTGTTTGTCTGAGAAGGGGGGGTAGTGAGAGGTGGGGGGTAGGTGGCACTACTGGGGTGCAGAGTTCAGCATGGAAACACCTGTGGGGAAAATGCTATTCCTGAACCTGCTTGTCTTATTCTGGAGGCTCCTGTAGCACTTCCCAGAGGGCAGGAGGGCAAACATTCTATGGGCAGGGTGAGAGAAGTCCTTTGTGATGCTGTGAGCTTTCCTGAGAGCTTTCCTTTTTTGTAATGCTCTCCAGACCTTCAGCAAACATCCTCCTGCTACAGCAAATATTTCAAATTTTGATTCATTAGTCCAGAGCTCCTGCTGCAGGATTTCTGCTCCCATTTTCTCTGTTTTTGTGTAGAGTTGAGACATTTAGTCTTGTTTCAATGTCGGAAGTTTGCCTTTTTGGCCACAATTCATCCATAAAGACTACTTCTAGCCAGACTTATCCAGACAGTAGAAGGGTGTACCTGTGTCCCACTGGTAAGAATTATGTGTAGGAACCGAGGAATGGAGGAACTAGACATTGATCTGAAGAGGGAGTTTAAAATTGAGAGGTTGCATCGCCACTATCAGGCCCGATATCGACCGATCACCGAGAATAGTTCTGATCACGGAGAAAGTACTACAAATGGCAAAAGGAAAAGGAATGATTGAATGGGACGGATGCAGGATTTCCTTCTTCCCCGATGTGTTGAGAGAGCTGGCCAGAAAAGGGAGAAGCATTAATGCTAATGGTAATAATTCTAATAAATAAGAGGTTAAACTTTGTAATGTTAACAGACACTAAGGATGATGCTGGAATGATTATAGGCATAGAAACCTAACATAGCAATATTATGTAATGTATGCCCCCAAAAAAAGGCAGATCCAGGTTTTATAAATAAGATAAACAAGATTCTGGGGGAAAAAGAACGGTAAATCATTTTGGCAGGGGACTTTAACCAGGTTATGGATGGGGCTTTGGATAAGAGTAAATAGCAAGGATTTTCTATACCAAGGGATAGAGATGCCCTTCATATGCTAACAGAGGATATTGGATTGACAGATATATGGTGCCTGGTAAATCCAACAGAAAGAGAATACACTTTTTATTCTCACTGCCATGAATCCCACTCTAGAATAGATTTTTTTTCTTGCTTTCAAACTCTATCATTGATCAAGTCGTAGATTGTAAAGTTGGAGCAATAGCATGATCAGATCATGCAACTGTGCTGTTGGATAAAGCTCTAAACACAGAAGCTGGTAGAAAGGGAAGGGGGCATTATAAATACTGCATTGTTACAGAGTTTTGGCACATTGCTGGATAAAGATCTGAACTCTTTCTTTAAGGGAACATTGGAAGCACTTATAGGTTGGCATCGGTATGGGAGGTATATATCAGAGGGTAAGCTATTGTCTAAGCAGCAAAAAAAAAAAGGAAGGAAGATTTGTATACTGGAAAAGGAACTGGCTAGACATAGACTCTAATGATTTATATCAGGATATTTACAATACAAATTTCAGTTACATGATATATACAATAAAAAAGCTGAATATGCATTATTAAGCTTTTGGATCAGATTTTATGAAGGAGGTGAAAAGGCAGGAAAACTCATTTCCAGACAATTAAAACAACAAAATGCTGCTAACATTATACCAGCTACTAAGAAAGGGAGAACTTCAGTATCTCTGACAAAGGGAATAAAAAGGTTTTTCAGGAGTTCTATGAACAATTATACACATTCATGTAGAAAGAAAACCGAAACATCTTTTCTCTAATATAAAGTTACCTAAACTGGATGTCTCACAATCAGAGTCTCTAGACCATCCCATTCCACAGGAAGAGGTCAAAGCTGCAATAACCTCTTTGAAAACTGACAAATTGCCAGGGGCAGAAGGGTTTCCAATAGAATACTACAAAATTATGTTGACATATTGGCCCCAATATTAACAGAAGTGTATACAGAGGCGTTTGAAACTGATGCTTTGCCTAGTACTTGTATGGAAGCATTTTTGTTTTAATTTACTGATACCTAAAAAGGATAAGGATTTAACTTACCCTGCTAATTTTAGACCTGTAAGCCTTATCAGTGTGGACTGTAATGTGTTGTCAAAAATGCTGGTTTCACAGTTGGAGAAGGTTCTACCAAGTATAATTCACAAGGACCAAGTGGGCTTCATCAGGTGAAGTATATATAAAAATCCCAGACTATATCTTCAAGAGATATGATACAATTATCAAGGTTTTTCTATGGGAAGGAAAAAGACCCTGAATTAAAATGAGTACACTGATTTCCCAAGAGGGGGCATTGGATTACCAGATGTAAAGAGGTATAAGTTCTCTTTCGAAATGGCCAAAGTGGCTAAACAGTGGGGGGAGACAGATGTTGAGTTACACTGGATCAAAATGGGAGAAGAGGGTACTTATTTGCATATAATATGGGAATGTTCTCTAATTCATCCATTCTGGCATAGAATTCTGAAAGTACTTGGAGAACAGCTGGGCTCTTTTCGAACCATAGAACCACAATTAAGCCTTCTTGGTGATAAATCAGTGGTACCCAACATAACAAAAAATGCATTTACCCTTATTAAGATTGGTTGTATCGCAGCTTTCAGGATGATCTAACGCAATTGGAAATGCGCCAAAACCCCTGATCTGAAAGATTGGACTGAAAGGAATGATTGAAACCGCATCATATTAGAACATGTTGGTGAGACTGCAGAAATGGAAAAAAATGTGGGATCATTTTTGGCAGCATAAAGAAATGGTGTGATGAGAAGGACAACTGTTTAGCAACCGTTTGATTTTCATGTTTTTTTATTCTTGTTATTTTGTTTTGCTTTAGTAACGTGGCAGAATATGCATTTAATTGGAAAATGTATGCTGCATATTGTGATAATCTTAAAACGTTAAATAATAAAAAAAAAAAAACAGCAATCACAGCACAGCTACAGCATTGTTTATTTTTTGAAAAAGTACCTCAACTGTCTCATAAATTCCAGTGATGTTTTCACAATCATAAAAGCCTATTTCATACTTAATCTTTTTAATTTTCAAACCAATTGTGCTGTTGTATTTAACAAATAAATTTAGCATTCAAATACAATTAATGAAGTTAACTATTCTTTCTGCTTAGTAGTTTGTCTCTTTCACCTTCACTGTTGATTTGGTTATTGTGCATATTTAAATGCAATAAATAATATGACACTCTAGAGTCTATATTACCACGTTAGGAGAGGAAACTATGTCCATACCCAGCTAGAAAAATCCTGGGTGATTCCAGTGTGTCTATGTGAGTAATTTCCAATAAAATTATAATCGTTAAAATTAGTAAATAATGAGAAAAATATTAATAAAACAAATTATTTTACAGTGTACCATGACTAATGACATTACTTTAAACAAGTGGTTATGGCCATAGAAGAAGAATAATCTTTTTTTTTTGTGTTGACCTAATTCAGTTATTATGCACACACACACACACACACACACACACACACACACACAGGCCTCATTCATTACGCTGGACAAAAGCGATTTATTCAGAAAACGTACACAGGAAACTTTATAGTGATAAAAATCCAGTAATTTCAGAAAAGTTTGCGTTCCACTCGAGCCTCACACTTATTTATGTGCAGGGGCATGATGATACTGATCCCTAATGGTCATGATAGGCACTGCAGGAGAACTTCCACTGGACTAAAGCCAGAGGAAAAACCCAGAGAACCTTAAAGAGAACCAAAAACCAAAGTCAACATATCCTCCTGACAGACACACACACACACACACATCAGCAAGAAATCCGTGGTCACTCTTTTGTTCTTTTATTTTTCTTCTTGTCTTTTTCTGTCACTTCTTGAACTTCCTGCTCATCTTGGGCTGCTCTTTTGTTGCTCTTCTCAGTCACTGTTTCCATGGCGTCCCAGACCTCATCCACTTCTGTCTTAATCTCCTCCAGCTGCTTATCCTCATCTGTAACACACTGCTTCAGGAGAAAGAATTGATGTTATATTTACACACACACACACACACACACACACACACACACACACACACACACACACACACACACACAGGTTTCATAAATAAACACTGATGGACGCACCTGCAGATCTTTACTGGAGAGCAACACACAGTTCAATCGGGACTTCATATACACCTACACACACACACACACACACACACACAAATATTATTTACACGAACAAACAATGTTTAAGAGTGAAAGAAGACAGGTGTGTGTATGTGTGTGTACCTTGTGCATTATTGTTCTGTCCTGCAGGTTGTGTATGCGTAGGAATCTGTCGAGGCCACAGGAGGCTACAAGGGGCAATGATGGGTGACACTGCAGCCCCCTCACACTACCTGCCACACCCTTCATACACCCACGCACCAGACCTACTCACACACATACATACATACATAAATACACTTAATATTTTATGTAATTTCTGAATCACCCACTGCACACAGACAAAGCCGTCTGATTGGCAAGTGACTGTGAGCTCAAACACTCCGATTACACGCTTCAATTCAGCAGTTACACACGTTTATTAAATCAGTGTTTTCTCACACTCACTGAAGATCAGATCAGACACACACCTTTTCGTAGGTCGAGGATGGCGATTTGGCCGTGTGTGTTCCCAACCACCACACTGTTCTCACCAGACGGTACGGAGAGAGCAGTCAGAGGAACCTCACCAAACTTTGACTCCAGCACAGGCCTCCTCTGGCATGATGGGTCATAAACACGCACCTGTAAGACACACAGGGTCATACATACATACACACACACAGGGTCACACACACACACACACACACACACACACACACACACACACACACACACACACACAGGGTCACACACACACACAGGGTCACACACACAGGGTCACACACACACACAGGGTCACACACACACACAGGGTCACACACACACAGGGTCATACACACACACACAGGGTCTACACACACACACAGGGTCTACACACACACACAGGGTCTCACACACACACAGGGTCATACACACAGGGTCATACACACACAGGGTCATACACACACACAGGTCATACACACACACACACACAGGGTCATACACACACACACACACACACACACACACACACACACACACACACACAGGGTCATACACACACACACACACACACACACACACACACACAGGGTCATACACACACACACACACACACACACAGGGTCATACACACACACACACACACAGGGTCATACACACAGGGTCACACACAGGGTCATACACACACACACACACACACACACACATACACAGGGTCATATACACACACACACACACACACACACACACACACACACACACACACAGGGTCACACAGGGTCATACACACACACATACACACAGGGTCATACACACAGGGTCACATACACACACACACACACACAGGGTCATACACAGGGTCATACACACAGGGTCATACACACAGGGTCATACACACACACACACAGGGTCATACACACACACACACACACACACACACACACACAGGGTCATACACACACACACACACACACACACACACACACACACACACAGGGTCATACACACACACACACACACACACACACACACACACACACACACACACAGGGTCATACACACACACACACACACACACACACACACACACACACAGGGTCACACACACACACACACACACACACACAGGGTCATACACACACACACACACACACACACAG
>NC_060894.1:23260000-23272500 GCF_014805685.1 Silurus meridionalis | reverse complement strand
CTAACCCTAACCCTAACCACTATACTAACCCTAACCCTATCCCTATACACTATACTAACCCTATCCCTATACACTATACTAACCTAACCCTATACACTATACTAACCCTAACCCTAACCACTATGCTAACCCTATCCCTATACACTATAATAACCCTATCCCTATCCCTATACACTATAGTAACACTAACCCTATCCCTATACACTATAGTAACCTTAACCCTATCTCTATACACTATACTAACCATAACCCTAACCTTAAACCTATACACTATACTAACCCTAACCCTAACCCTATACACTATACTAACCCTAACCATATCCCTATACACTATACTAACCCTAACCCTATCCCTATACACTATACTAACCATAACCATAACCCTAACCCTATACACTATACTAACCCTATCCCTGACCCTATACACTATAGTAACACATACCATATCCCTATACACTATACACTATAGTAACACTAACCCTATCCCTATACTAACCCTAACCCTAACCTTATACACTATACTAACCCTATCCATAACCCTATACACTATAGTAACACTAACCCTATCCCTATACACTATACTAACCCTATCCCTATACACTATACCAACCCTATCCCTATACACTATACTAACCCTATCCCTATACACTATACCAACCCTATACCTATACACTATACTATCCCTATCCCTATACACTATACTAACACTATTCCTATCCCTATACACTATATTAACCCTAACCCTAACCCTATACACTCTACTAACCATAACCCCAACCCTATACACTATACTAACCCTAACCCTAACCCTTTACACTATACTAACCATAAACCTAAACCTATACACTATACTAACCCTGTCCCTATCCCTATCCCTATACTAACCCTATCTCTATACTAACCCTATCCCTATACACTATACTAACCCTATTCTATTCTATTCTATTCTATTCTATTCTATTCTATTCTATTCTATTCTATTCTATTCTAACACTATACCTAATCCTATACACTATACTAACCCTAACCCTATTCTATATACTAACCATAACCATAACCCTATACACTATACTAACCTAACCCTAACCCCTATATACACTATACTAACCCTATTCTATATACTAACCCTAACCATAACCCTAACCTAACCCTATACTAACCATAACCATAACCCTATACACTATACTAACCATAACCCTAACCCTATACACTATACTAACCCTAAACCTAACCCTAACCATAACCCCATACTCTATACTAACCATAACCCTAACCCCATACACTATACCAACCATAACCCTAACCCTATACACTATACTAACCATAACCCTAACCCTATACACTATACTAACCCTAAACCTAACCCTAACCATAACCCCATACTCTATACTAACCATAACCCTAACCCCATACACTATACTAACCATAACCCTAACCCTTTACACTATACTAACCATAACCCTAACCCTATACACTATACTAACCCTAAACCTAACCCTAACCATAACCCCATACTCTATACTAACCATAACCCTAACCCCATACACTATACTAACCATAACCCTAACCCTTTACACTATAATAACCCTAACCCTAACCATAACCATAACCCCATACACTATACTAACCAAAACCCTAACCCCATACACTATACTAACCATAAACCTAACCCCATACACTATATTAACCATAACCCTAACCCTATACACTATACTAACCCTAACCCTAACCCTAACCATAACCCCATACACTATACTAACCAAAACCCTAACCCCATACACTATACTAACCATAAACCTAACCCCATACACTATATTAACCATAACCCTAACCCTGTACACTATACTAACCATAACCCTAACCCTATACACTATATTAACCATAACCCTAACCATAACCCTATACACTATACTAACCATAACCCTAACCCCATACACTACACTAACCATAACCCTAACCCCATACACTATACTAACCATAACCATAACCCTATACACTATACTAACCATAACCCTAACCCTATACACTATACTAACCCTAAACCTAACCCTAACCATAACCCCATACTCTATACTAACCATAACCCTAACCCCATACACTATACTAACCATAACCCTAACCCTTACACTATACTAACCATAACCCTAACCCTATACACTATACTAACCCTAAACCTAACCCTAACCATAACCCCATACCTATACTAACCATAACCCTAACCCCATACACTATACTAACCATAACCCTAACCCTTTACACTATACTAACCCTAACCCTAACCATAACCATAACCCCATACACTACACTAACCATAACCTAACCCTAACCTAACCCTAACCCCATACACTATACTAACCATAAACCTAACCCCATACACTATATTAACCATAACCCTAACCCTATACACTATACTAACCCTAACCCTAACCCTAACCATAACCCCATACACTATACTAACCAAAACCCTAACCCCATACACTATACTAACCATAAACCTAACCCCATACACTATATTAACCATAACCCTAACCCTGTACACTATACTAACTATAACCCTAACCCCGTACACTATACTAACCACACCCTAACCCTGTACACTATACTAACCATAACCCTAACCCCATACACTACACTAACCATAACCCTAACCCCATACACTATACTAACCACACCCTAACCCCATACACTATACTAACCCTAACCCTAACCCTATACACTATACTAACTAACCCTAACCCTAACCCTATACACTATACTAACCATAACCCTAACCCTACACTATACTAACCATACCCCTAACCCTAACCCTAACCCCATACACTATACTAACCTAACCCTAACCCCATACACTATACTAACCATAACCCTAACCCCATACACTATACTAACCATAACCCTAACCCTATACACTATACCAACCCAAACCCCATACACTATACTAACCATAACCCTAACCCTATACACTATACTAATCATAACCCTAACCCCATACACTATACTAACCATAACCCTAACCCTATACTCTATACCAACCCGAACCCCATACACTATACCAACCATAACCCTAACCCTATACACTATACTAACCCGAACCCCATACACTCTACTAACCATAACCCTAACCCTATACACTATACTAACCCGAAACCCATACACTCTACTAACCATAACCCTAACCCTATACAGTGGTACGTTGACCTACGAGTTTAATTCGTTCTTTGGCCAAGCTCGTATCTAAATTTGCTCACACATCAAATCAATTTTCCCCATTGAAAATATTTAAATGGCATTAATACGTGCCAAAATGCCACCGTGTTTTTATGTTTCATGTTATAAAATTGGGAAAATAAATTTCTAAATAACACATCTTGTATAAAACCATAGAAAGATTATGTAAAGATATAATAGGGTTTTATTCAGTGTATTTACCTTGGAGATGAGACAACTTGAGATAACGAAAACGCTGACGGAGTGGGGGGGGGTGTAGTAGAGGCGATAAGCGGAGGAGAAGGGAAGACTCGTTTTTGTGTTACTCTCTCTATCACTACTGTACACTATGTATCCCTAAACCTTACATTTTTTACTTTTTCTTCTTTGCTTATCCTAATTTTCGTCACAATCTTCGCTTTTTGGCTTGGCTTCACCATCTAGCAGCGGCGTCTCGAGCTTGTACATCAATTTTTTGCTCACATAACAAAGCAAAAAATCGACCGAGTGACGGCTCCTACCTCAGAAAACTCTTACATTAATGCACTCGTAGGTCAAGGTACCACTGTACACTATACTTACCCTAACCCTATACACTGTACTAACCATAACCCTAACCCCATACACTATACTAACCATAACCTTAACCCCATACACTATACTAACCCTAACCCCATACACTATACTAACCCTAACCCTTATTCACTATACTAACCATAACACTAACCCGATACACTATACTAACCCTAACCCTAACCCTATACACTATACTAACCCTAACCCTAACCCTATACACTATACTAACCATTACCCTAACACCATACACTATACTAACCCTAACCCTAACCCTTATTCACTATACTAACCATAACCCTAACCCTATACACTATACTAACCCTAACCTTAACCCCATACACTATACTAACCCTAACCCAACCCTATACACTATACTAACCATACCCCTAACCCTATACACTATACTAACCCTAACCCTAACCCTAACCCTATAGACTATACTAACCATACCCCTAACCCTACACACTATACTAACCCTAACCCTAACACTATACCCTATACTAACCATAACCCTAACCCTACACTATACTAACCCTAACCCTATACAATATACTAACCATAACCCTAATAACCATCTACACTATACTAACCATACCCCTAACCCTAACACTATACTAACCCTAACCCTAACCCGATACACTATACTAACCCTAACCCTAACCCCATACACTATACTTACCCTAACCCTAACCCTATACACTATACTAACCATAACCCTAACACCATACACTATACTAACCCTAACCCTAACCCTAACCCTATACACTATACTAACCCTAACCCTAACCCTATACACTATACTAACCCTAACACTAACCCTTATTTACTATACTAACCCTAACCCTAACCCTATACACTATACTAACCATAACCCTAACCCTAACCCAATACACTATACTAACCCTAACCCAACCCTATTCACTATACTAACCCTAACCCTAACCCCATACACTATACCAACCATAACCCTAACCCTATACACTATACTAACCCTAACCCAACCCTATACACTATACTAACCATACCCCTAACCCTATACACTATACTAACCCTAACCCTAACCCTAACCCCTATAGACTATACTAACCATACCCCTAACCCTACACACTATACTAACCCTAACCCTAACACTATACACTATACTAACCATAACCCTAACCCTACACTATACTAACCCTAACCCTATACAATATACTAACCATAACCCTAATAACCATCTACACTATACTAACCATACCCCTAACCCTAACACTATACTAACCCTAACCCTAACCCGATACACTATACTAACCCTAACCCTAACCCCATACACTATACTTACCCTAACCCTAACCCTATACACTATACTAACCATAACCCTAACACCATACACTATACTAACCCTAACCCTAACCCTAACCCTATACACTATACTAACCCTAACCCTAACCCTATACACTATACTAACCCTAACACTAACCCTTATTTACTATACTAACCCTAACCCTAACCCTATACACTATACTAACCATAACCCTAACCCTAACCCAATACACTATACTAACCCTAACCCAAACCCTTATTCACTATACTAACCCTAACCCTAACCCTATACACTATACAAACCATACCCCTAACCCTATACACTATACTAACTATAACCCTAACCCTAACCCTAACCCTATACACTATACTAACCCTAACCCTAACCCTATACAATATACTAACCATAACCCTAACCTCTACAGTATACTTACCATAACCCTAACCCTAGACACTATACTAACCCTAACACTATACACTATACTAACCCTAACCCTAACCCTATTCACTATACTAACCATAACCCTAACCCTATACACTACACTAACTCTAACCCTAACCCTATACACTATACAAACCCTATCCCTAACCCTTATTCACTATACTAAGCCTATACACTATACTAACCATAACCCTAACCCTAACCCTAACCCTATACACTATACTAACCCTAACCCAAACCCTTATTCACTATACTAACCCTAACCCTAACCCTATACACTATACTAACCATACCCCTAACCCTATACACTATACTAACCCTAACCTAACCCTATACACTATACTAACCCTAACCCTATACACTATACTAACTAACCCTAACCCTATACACTATACTAACCCTAACCCTAACCCTATACACTATACTAACCCTAACCCTAACCCTATAAACTATACTAACCCTAACCCTATACACTATACTAACCATACCCCTAACCCTATACACTATACTAACCTAACCCTATACACTATACTAACCCTAACCTTAACCCTATACACTATACTAACCATAACCCTAACCCTACACTATACTAACCATAACCTTACCCTATACACTATACTAACCCTAACCCTAACCCTAACCCTACACTATACTAACCCTATCCCTAACCCTATACACTATACTAACCATACCCCTAACCCTATACACTATACTAACCCTAACCCTATACACTATACTAACCATAACCTTACCCTATACACTATACTAACCCTAACCTTATACACTATACTAACCCTAACCCAACCCCTTATTCACTATACTAACCAAAACCCAAACCCTTATTCACTATACTAACCACACCCCTAACCCTATACACTATACTAACCATACTCCTAACCCTATACACTATACTAACCATAACCTTAACCCTATACACTATACTAACCCTAACCCTAACCCTATACACTATACTAACCCTAACCCTAACCCTATACACTATACTAACCCTAACCCCATACACTATACCAACCATAACCCTAACCCTAGACACTATACTAACTAACCCTAACCCTATACACTATACCCTAACCCTAACCCTATACTCTATACTAACCATAACCCTAACCCTAGACACTATACTAACCCTAAACCTAACCCTATACACTATACTAACCCTAACCCTAACCCTAACCCTAACCCTATACACTATACTAACCATAACCTTAACCCCATACACTATACTAACCCTAACCCTAACCCTAACCCTATACACTATCCCTATCCCTATACATTATACTAACCCTAACCCTATACACTATACTAACCCTAACCCTAACCCTAACCCTAACCCCATACACTATACTAACCCTAACCTTAACCCTATACACTATACTAACCCTAACCCTAACCCTAACCTTATACACTATACTAACCCTAACCCAAACCCTATACACTATACTAACCCTAACCCTATACACTATACTAACCATAACCCTAACCCTATACACTATACTAACCCTAACCCTAACCCTATACACTATACTAACCCTAACCCTAACCCTATACACTATACTAACCCTAACCCCATACACTATACTAACCATAACCCCAACCCTAGACACTATACTAACCCTAACCCCATACACTATACTAACTAACCCTAACCCTATACTCTATACTAACCATAACCCTAACCCTAGACACTATACTAACCCTAAACCTAACCCTATACACTATACTAACCCTAACCCTAACCCTAACCCTAACCCTATACACTATACTAACCATAACCTTAACCCCATACACTATACTAACCCTAACCCTAACCCTATACACTATCCCTATCCCTATACATTATACTAACCCTAACCCTATACACTATACTAACCCTAACCCTAACCCTAACCCTAACCCCATACACTATACTAACCCTAACCTTAACCCTATACACTATACTAACCCTAACCCTAACCCTAACCTTATACACTATACTAACCCTAACCCAAACCCTATACACTATACTAACCCTAACCCTATACACTATACTAACCATAACCCTAACCCTATACACTATACTAACCCTAACCCTAACCCTATACACTATACTAACCCTAACCCTAACCCTATACACTATACTAACCCTAACCCTACATGCCATACCCTTGCCCTATATTCTACACTAACGCTAACCCTTTACTTTATACTCACCCTAACCCTAAACTATAAACTAACCCTAACCCTGTACTCTTTACTAACACTAAACCTTATAATTACTCTAACCCTATACTATATACTAACCTTGACTCTAAACTCTGTATTAACCCTAATCCTAAACCTATACACTATACTAAATTTAAACCTATACTAACACTATATTCTATACTAACCCTAAGTCCAAACTCTATAATAAGTCTAACCCTAAACACTATTCAAACCCTTAAACTACACCTTATAATAACCCTAAACATATACTTCTATACTTAACCTTATCTCTAAACTCTATACTAATCCTAATCCTAACCATATACACTATACAATATAAAATGTATATGATCTCTTTCTTTCTTTCTTTCTTTCTTTCTTTCTTTCTTTCTTTCTTTCTTTCTTTCTTCCTCTCTTTCTTCCTCTCTTTCTTCCTCTCTCTCTCTATCTCTCTCTATCTATCTCCCTGTCGCTCCCCTCACACTTTGGTCTCTCTGCAGGTTCTTTCATCGGCCAGCTGATGGATCTGAGGTGATGTATGATCCTGTCAGTGTGATGAATGCAGATATTCTTAATTACTGCCAAAAAGAATCATGGTGCAAACTGGGCTTTTACCTGCTCTCCTTCTTCTACTACCTGTACAGGTACACACACACACACACACACACACACACACACACACACACACACACACAGTGCTCTACATTGAGTTTGAATTGAGTCACGTCAGTGTTCAGCGTTGGAGGTGTGAGTCGTGACGATTTTCTTTCTGTGTGTGCTTGCAGCATGGTTTACGCTCTGGTCAGCTTCTGATCCATGAAGAACAGACAAAAGGAGGAAGAAAAAAGAGAAAAAGAATGCATGATGTTCTGTCCTCCTCCTCCTCAGCCAACAACAGGGACGCCTGGAGACCTGCTGAGACGCTGTGAGAGAGAGTCAGACAGACTGAAAAGAGAGAGAGAGAGAGAGAGAGAGAGAGAGAGGAAGCTCGAGCAGCAGTGATGTTTTATTATCGAGTTTTATTTCTTTAAGGGCTGCTGAACATTTCTGCTGCTCTGAGCAACGTGGAGAATTGCCTCCACTGCGATGAGATGTGATCATCACTGATGATCATCTTCTGATCTACAGACTTCAGAGTCAATGCCATATGATATTGTTTTTTCATTTGTTTAATGATTTCTGTTGTGCAGTGTTAGATTAGCGCTAATGCTTTTACTCTTTCAGTCCAGTGGTAGACTCGATTTCCTTTATTATAATATCCATTTATTCTAGCACTCACTTGATGTATCTCAATCCAGGGTAGGAACTGCTGGTTTCCTTACGCTGAGACCAACTGTACAAACCTTATATTAATGCGAGTGAACAGAGATGGAGATGTTTACACCGAGAAACCAATAAAACGAGAAAACTATCCAGGCCGGGAAAACTGTTCAGAACATCTGTGGGACTTCACTTCAAAGGAGAGACTGGAAACATTCTGAAAATCAATGTAAACACACACACACACACACACACACACACACACACACACACACACACACCCACACACATACACTGCTGTCAGCCTTATAGAGAAAAGCCAACGCCTCCGTATCACTGTGGAGACGCAGCAGGTCCTCTCAGACTCTCTGAGACCTTTGTGGGACATTTCATTTTGGACTGAGCTGGACTGAGAAACACAGAGACAGATGGGAGATGGTTTTAAACTGAGACAGAGTGGGAGTGAGAAACCTGAGCCACACGATGAGACCGTGTTAATAATATGCTCTGAGACAGACTGAGAAATGCTGAGAGAGATGGACCGAGAGACACAGATGCGGTTGAATGGAATAATGAGCAAATCCCAAAACACTAGAGTTCAATCCTGCTCAGGAGTCATGGCAACACCCAAACATAAAGTAATTCAAGAACACTAGACAGAGTGTACAGGTTAATTCTACTCAGACTCATAGCTCTTTAAATTAACTGCAGGACCAGCTAATCATGTGATCCCTTCTAATACCATGTTCTCTTTACTAGTGAATTCCATTTTATGCTGGTTCTCTCACTGACCCTGCACCACAGCCCCCCCAATAGCCCCTACACCTCCACCCATCCCTACCCCAATAGCACCTACACCTCCACCCCTCCCTACCCCAATAGCACCTACACCACCACCCATCCCTACCCCAACGGCCCCTACACCACCACCCCTCCCTACCCCAACGGCCCCTACATATATGATGATGATGATGATGATGATGATGATGATGATGAGGATGATGGTGATGGTGGTGATGGTGATGGTGAGGTGATGAGGATGATGATAATGATGTGATGATGGTGGTTAGGATGATGATGGTGGTGATGATGATGATGGTGGTGATGATGATGATGATGTTGATGATGATGATGATGATGATGATGATGATGATGATGATGATGATGATGCTGCTGTGATAAGGATGATGATGGTGGTGAGGATGATAGTGATGATGGTGGTGAGGACAATGATGATGATGATGGTGATGAGGATGATGATGGTGATGGTGTTAATGATGATGGTGATGGTGATGGTGGTAATGATGATGGTGATGGTGATGATGTGATGATGGTGGTGGGGATGATAATGATGATAATAGTGGTAATGATGATGATGGTGGTGGTGGTGATGACTGTAATGATGGTGATGATGATGAGGATGTGATGAGGATGGTGATAATGGTGGTGAGGATGATGATGATGATGTGATGAGGATAATGATGGTGGTGAGGATGATAGTGATGATGATGGTGAGGACAGTGATGATGATGATGATGATGATGATGATGATGGTGATAATGATGGTGATGATGATGATGGTGATGTAGATGATGTCATTCTAATTCTTTGCTAATTTTTTAACCTTTCTCTGTGTATTTTAACTTCCTAGTTGTGTGAACTCGACTGTGTGGAAATAATAATACAGGGTGTTTTTGTGCTAAAAGGGGCATCACTTCACACACACACACACACACACACACACACACACACACACACACACACACACAGAGTGTCCTCTTTATGTCCCTTGACAATCGAACACAAACTGATGGAAGAAAGATAAAAGACTTTATGACATCATTACTGCACTGTTCACATCGGAATTACGGCCAAGACGAGTTTCTGATTCACTTCTCAACAGTATTTAAAATGTTCTGGAATATGGAATCTTCTCACTGCCAGTAATTGTGTCAGGGTTAAACTCACACCTTCCCATCACCCTCCACTCACGACCCCATCATCCATAGTGTAGTGCACTTTTAGCACTTTAGCTTTTTAGCGTGTAGCATATACACATATACACATATATATTAAACCATCACCATGTTCAGTGTGTGTGTGTGTGTGTGTGTGTGTGTGTGTGTGTGTGTGTGTGTGTGAGAGTGTGTGGTGTTGGGTGTGCTGCCATGGAATCACAGGGGTGTTTCCCAGTTGCAGGAGAAGTGCTCAGAGTGTCGTGTTTGCTGTAGTTCCACACTATGTGAACGTGAATGTGAACGTAAGCGTGCTGTAACGTGAACACGGTGTAATAAATAATAATAATAATAATAATAATAATAATAATAATAATAATAACAAGTCTTTTATACTCACTCTGTATCTCATCAGTGTGGAACAAAGCAATTCTTCATATTCAATAAAATCTCTTCTTTCTTCAAACCTAAGTGCTGAATGTCTTTCTTTTTCTCACTCCATCACTGTGGATGAACAGGAGGAAATCCACAGGAATTTGGAGGAAACTGAACAGGGAAAAAGGAGGAGAGAACGTGTTCTGCAGTTTATTAAAGTGATGTAAATATGTAAAGAGCGACATTTTCATTTCTCTTTTTCCATTTCTCAATATTTTTTCTGTGGTCGACTTATTGGTAAAACAAAACATTTTGAATTGCCGAAGCAACAAACAGCAACAGAGCGAAAAATAATTAAATAAAAATACAGTAAAATTAAAACATTGCTAAAACTGCTATTTAATCAATTCTCTCACTCCATGAACAGAACCACACACAGCTTCTCCTTCAGTGGAGTTTCTTTGTTTTTTTTTATTATTTGCAACATTATGAATTAATACTCAAGATTTGAAAATATGAAAGAACATGTATAGAATTAATTATCAAAATGTGTTGAAGAACCCAGAATCTGGTTTATGTTTTAGATTGTAGTATCTCCATGAAGCTTTGACCTTATCTCACAAACTCACAGCGTTCTCTCATCAGATATACGAGGTGTCACCTGGAATGGGTTTCAGGTCACACTTGTGTCTTATCAAGAGTTCATTTGTGACATTTCTCACCTTCTTAATGTGCTTTACAGCATCAGGTGGTTGTGCAGAGGAAAGTGTGAGTACAGAGTCTATAATCCTCTTAGTGCTACTCAGTGGCAGTTGAATAAACATGTATCACATTTTTGTCAATAGTTTATTCTTATCATTTCATAGCTTTTCTCTCAGGTGTAAGTTTAGGTTAGAGTTTTTATCCAATCAGATTTCAGCTGTCACATAACATAGGGAGGGGCCACTGATGGGCCCTTGAGCAAGGCCCTAAACCCTCGCCTGCTCAGTTATAAGTCGATCTTGATAAAAGTGTCTGCCAAATGCCATACATGTAAATGGGTAGGGGTAGATGGGGGGGTTATTGTGGTAGTTGGGGTAGGGGTAGATGGGGGTTATTGTGGTAGTTGGGGTAAGAGTAGATGGGGGTTATGGTAGTAGTTGGGGTAGGGGTACATGGGGTTACGGTGGGGTTATGGTGGT
>NC_060894.1:23230000-23255000 GCF_014805685.1 Silurus meridionalis | reverse complement strand
ACATCAACCACAACGAGGATCATAGTGTCAGGACCTCTTCCCACTTACCAGCGAGGGGCTAATCCTAACCCTTACAGTCATGGTGTCGAGAGCACAAACTTCTCTTTATTAATAATTGGAACTGTTTCTGGGATAAATTCTATCTTTTCTTCCGCCCTGATGGCCTGCACCCCAGCAGAGTTGGAGCAGCAGTGCTATCAGATAACATCTCTAGGATGCTGCACACCATCTGACTGAAAGTAAGACATCATGCAATTTACAACTATGACAACATTTATACAACAAACCAAATAGTTACAAGTGAGCACACACACACACACACACACACACACACACACACACAGTCTAGCTTTTAGAAACCGTGTTTATTCATCGTGTAGTAAAACCAAGAAATAATTACACAAGATCCCGAAATATCAGAAAAATCAGTTAAAACTGAGAAATGTCAAATAAGCAAACACACTTGGGAAATATTATTAGAAGATATGGGAATAGCTTTCACGGTTATGCTGATGATATCCAGCTATATACAGTATCTATAGAATAGCAAAGTCCACTAAAGGTGGTAGAACATTCTCACATTTAGCTCCTAAACTGTGGAACAGTCTTCCTGACAGTGTTCGGGGCTCAGACACACTCTCCCAGTTTAAGTGCAGATTAAAAGCGTATGTTTTTGCGAGTTCTACACATAACACACATCACATCATAACCTCCTGAAGTGTTTAAAGGCTTTGACATGGAAAAGCTGGTGTTGGATCTGTGATCATCTCAGATGTTGAGCTATTTTATGAGTTGCTCAGTAGCTCCTGGTTCTAAAATCTTAACTGACTGTAGAAGACTGTAGAAAGATCATCACTTATAATCACACACTCCAGTGCTCATGTTAGTTCTCACTCTTCAGTGTTCTGTAGTCTTTAAATCAGGGGTCACAAACTTGGCACCAGGTCGCCCGCAAGGACCACATGAGTTGCCCGCGAGCCTTTTCTAAAAATATCTGTTTCCTACCTTGTTAAATGATTGTTGATCATTATTGTGAGAAATCATTAAGATGATCAGTGTCTTCACATAGATCAGGGGTGTCAAACTCAGTGTCACATCCGACCCGACGTACAATTATATCTGACCCGCGAGATGATTTTATAAAGATCTATTATTAATGTTATTAATGTCCCGGAGATATGAAGCGCTGATAACACAAACTACAGATCCCATAATGCATCGCTTCATCTCCCTTACCGAACACTAGACCACCTGAGAACATTCCAGCATCAATCAAGTGGAGCTTCTGTTGATGTATTTAACCCTATTGTACAGTTATTGTGAAACAGCGCCTCACAGTGGTGAAGAGAAAAGTTGACTCTGAGTGGATGTTTACTGACACTGGCGGTAAACACGTGTGTGTGTGTGTGTGTGTGTGTGTGTGTGTGTGTGTGTGTGTGTGTGTGTTATTAGTGGAGCGAATGTGACTGTAATTAAGGAATTGAATCTGAGACGGAACTACGAGACAAAAAATCAGGAGAAGCTGAAGAACCTGAATGCAGAGCAGAAGATACAGAAAGTAGAAGAGTTAAAGAAGAATCTGACATTTCATCAGATGTTTTCACCAGAGCAAAATCCCAAAGTGAAGCTGGTGTGAAAACAGAGGAGAAATCAGAGTCTCATCAGCAGGTTATTTACTGAGGAAGAGTTTCTGAAGAGCTGCATGATGAAGCTGTGACACGTCTGGTGTTCCCCAGGAGATATTTTAATGGAGAGCAAAATATTTTAAGTTATTTAAAATTTAAGATAATTTTTTATAAAATGGCATAAGAGCAAAGAAATCTGATTGTTTTGATTTGTTGTTATTTTAACATGAACTTAAAAGTTTAATTTGTATTGATTTGTTCAGGGTTTTTGCAGCATGTTCATATTTCTAACGTGTATAATTTTAACAGGAGATATTTATATGGAGAGCAAAATATTTAAAGTTAAAGTTTATTTATTCTAGAATAATATTCCTGTCTGTTTTTATTCATATTTATGTTAAAAAAAAAACCGTTTTATTGTGTTCAATAAATGTTTATGCTGTTCAGCTTGGACCTAAAGTGTGCTGAGTTTGACCCTGAGAGAGATAAATATCATTAATTACTAATAATAACATATCATTAAAGGTAAATCGAGCAAATTTGTTATTTTAGAAGTGTGTATCAAACTGGTAGCCCTTCACATTAACTGGTACCCAAGAAATAGCTCTCAGTGTCAAAAAGGTTGGTGATCCCTGCTTTAAAGACTATAATCACACTCTTGATGTCACCCAAATGAGGATGAGGTTCTGCTGAGTCTGGTTCCTCTCAAGGTTTCTTCCTCATAACATCTAAGGGAGTTTTTCCTTCACCACAGTTGCTCCAGTCTTCATCATCAGGGACAAATACATCATTCACCTTCATTCTTAAATACTGTAAAGCTGCTTTGAGACCATGTCCAAACTCTATAGAAATAAACATCTCACACACACACACACACACACACACACACGCACACACACCTCTCCCAACCGCTAACACACACTACTCTACACTCGCCCCACACACCACCTGCAAGAGAGAGAGAGAGAGAGAGAGAGAGAGAGAGATGGAAGAAACTGTTATGGTGTGTGTGTACAGACAGGTTTGGTATTGTAAACCAGCACACACAGACACACACACACACACACACACACACACACACACACACACACTTCCTCGTGCAGAGACAGGAAGTGATGCGCTCTCCAGGTTACCATAGTTACTGGACACAGGGCTGTGAGGTGGGAGTGAGGTGTGAGACGGCCATCAGTTTATTACATTAATACCACACTTGTCTGTCTACCTCTCAGACTGTATCACACACACACACACACACACACACACACACATTTTATTTTTGATAATAGAAACGAAATGAACTAAATGACTCAAAAAAGATTCGTTCACTTTGATGAACGAGATTCAAAGAACGGAATCACTAAAATGATCCGATCTTCCCACCGCCAACACACACACACACACACACACACACACACACACACACGCGCGCGCGCTCGCAGAGTTGAGTGTTATATTCAAATTCAAATAAAAAACGTTATATTGCCCCCTGCTGGTGGAAAAACCTCAATAGATTAATAAATGAACAAAAGTTACAGCGTCCAAAAATAAACCGTTTATTTACCTGTTTTATAATTATATCATTATTATTATTATTATTATTATTATTATTATTATTATTATTAACGTTATTGCTATTGTTAATTATATTATTACGTCAAAAGATTAAATGAGGCCATTTACAGAAGAATTTCCGCCTGAATCACTTTTTTGTTTTATTGTGATTTTCCTGATTTAGCGCGCGAGCTGCAGTCACGTGACCGGACTAAACCTGGCTCACTGATTTGTCCTGCTCAGAAGCGACTGTGCATGGGGTGTCTCAGGCTGCTCTCTCATTGGTTAGTTCACGGGGGGGGCATGGCCACCTCGACGTGTTTTTGGTTTTGATTGGCTCACTGCTCGCCGCCCCACGCTCTTGTCATTCAAGCGATAGATTACTATTGGTCAGGTATAACTTATTAACTCGTGCTGTGGGCGGGGCAACTTCACCTGGACCCGCCCCCGACATCCAGCTGCTCTACAGTGGTCCCGGGAAGCGCGCGCACAGGTGATATTTCATTTTCTTTTTAAATAAATTACATTTCAGGTTTTACATTTTAACATCAACCAGGTCATCAGATCATCTCACACTAATCTAATCTTAATCTAATCTTAATCTAATCTTAATTTAATCTTTATTTAACACTATTATAACCTCAATCTAACCCTCACACAGTGTGAGAGAGCTTTACTCCCAAACTCCGAGGACCATGCATGTGTACACTTTAACTGTGTGTGTGTGTGTGTGTGTGTGTGTGTGTGTGTGACAGAAGAGTTTACTTTTTGCTCTGATTAACAACAGGATGAAGTCTAACAAATACAAAGCTCCACACACCACTGAGACAGAGTTCGGAGGAGCAACAGGTGACAAACACACACACACACACACACACACACACACACACACACACACTGGATTACTTAGTTCTAGTCACATGGATCTGTTGCCCCAGGATGCCCCGGTGCCCTGTGATGGTGCAGGTGTGAGCTTTTTGTGTGTGTGTGTGTGTGTGTGTGTGTGTGTGTGTGTGTGTGTGTAGGTGCTGCAGGTCTGATTTTGCTCCTCCCCCTCACGGTGCTCTACCTGTTGAGTGTGTGTGCGTCTGAAGATGGCACTGTGCTCTGCTGGCCCCCCACTGCCCCCCCTTTCCCACCTGTATGACCTCCGGGCCGTCTTCATCATCACTGTGTGGATCAGCACACACATTCTGCTCTACCTGCTGCCCATGGGCAAGGTAAACACACACACACACACACACACACACACACACACACACACACAGTGTGTATGAACAGAATGTAGTGTGTTTTCCATCTGCAGGTGTCTGAGGGTCTGGTGCTCAGGGATGGAAACAGACTGAAATATCCAATAAACGGTAATAATGTATTTCTGCTTCATCCTGTATTAAAAATCCCACAATCTTGTGTGTGAACACTGTGTGTGTGTGTGTGTGTTTTAGGGTTCCATGCACTGTGTGTGACGGGTGTGTTGGTGTGTGTATGTGTGTGTGTGGGCGTACCCCTGGCTCTTTTGTATGAGTTGATGGTGCCATTAGCAGTGTGTGCGATGGCCGTGGCATTTCTGCTCTCACTTGGACTTTACACTCACTCACTCTGTGCTCCTGCACACACACTCGCACTCGGAGGAAACACAGGTCAGATCACAGGGTCATAATGGGTAAAATACATCAACCCTCCAACCATCACCACACACAAAGTTTGTGTGTGTGTGTGTGTGTGTGTGTGTGTGTGTGTGTGTGTGTGCAGGCTACGCTGTGTATGATTTCTTCATTGGACGGGAGTTAAACCCTCGCATCGGCTCCTTCGATCTGAAATATTTCTGTGAGCTGCGGCCGGGGTTAATTGGCTGGGTGAGCACACACACACACACACACACACACACACACACACACACACACACACACTATGTGTGGGGACGTGATAAAAATTGGACTGGAGTAAGACGATATTTATTGAAGACAAACACACTGCTATTTTAGCACACATGTTCTACTAGAACTGTCAATGTGGTTTTCAGCAGGAGCTTCTGATCCTGAGCAGATCCCACTCACCTCATCTGTACCCCTAGCATGGGGGTTAGGGGTCGTGCTCAAGGGCACAGCAGGGGCAGCTTTCTGGTGCTGGCATTTGAATTTATGACCTTCTAATCAGAAGTCCAACCTGCTGAGCTACCACTTCCCTTTCAAATGTCTGTGTGTGTGTGTGTGTGTGTGTGTGTTTGTGTGTTAGGTGGTGCTGAATGTGGTGATGTTGCTGAAGGAGGTGGAGCTCAGAGGATCTCCATCAGTGTCAATGCTGCTGGTGAATGCTTTCCAACTGCTCTATGTCACTGACGCTCTGTGGAACGAAGTGAGGACACACAATACTACACACTGCTACACAACACACTACACTACAGGGGGCACTACATGAGGTACTGTAGTGTTGGTATAAGTGTAAGATGCGTGTGTTTCCTACAGGAGGCAGTGTTAAGCACCATGGACATTGTACATGATGGATTCGGCTTCATGTTGGCTTTTGGTGATTTGGTTTGGGTTCCGTTCACATACAGTCTGCAGGCAGCCTTCCTTGTGTCACATCCTCATACACTCACTCCCTTCAATGCCCTTTCCATCTTTCTGCTGAACGGTAATTTGGGACACGCCCCATCCTGACACTGTGCTGCAGAGTGTTAGTGCACGTGACAGATCTTTGCCCTGCTGTTTTCAGGAATCGGATATTACATCTTCCGCAAGTCCAACTCTGAGAAGAACCAGTTCAGGAGAGACCCAACACACCCCAGTGTCCGGCGTGGGTCTCACACACACACACACACACACACAGCTGTATATATACACATACCAAAACAGAGAACTGTGTTGTGTTGTGTTCGTGCTGAACTTCTTTATTTTGTAGATTTAAAGACAATCGCCACGGCAACAGGGAAGCGGTTGTTAGTGTCGGGATGGTGGGGGTTCGTCAGACACCCTAATTATCTCGGAGACATTCTGATGGCACTTGCGTGGTCTCTGCCCTGTGGTCAGTACAACACACACACACACACACACACACAATTTATCACTGTGGTTGGAAAAACGTGTCCTGTGTTTTCGTCTGTAACCCCACAGGGTTCTCCCACATCCTGCCCTACTTCTACGTGATGTACTTCAGCGTGTTGTTGGTGCACAGAGAAGCGCGAGACGAGCGTCAGTGCAGAGCAAAGTACGGATCTGCCTGGGAGGCGTACTGCAGCCAAGTGCCCTACAGGATCATCCCCTACATCTACTGAGCTCATCATACACTCTCTATTAGGCCAGAACACCTGTCTGTGTGTGTGTGTGTGTGTGTGTGTGTGTGTGTGAGAGAGAGAGTGATCGCTCCGTCCCGAGTCTGATGTCTGACATTATCACACAGAAAATTAACAACAGAAATGTACTTTCAGACAAATTATTATTCTCACACACACACACACACACACACAGAGCTGTGTGTCAGGAGGAAACTGTGCTCAGTGGTTCACAGGAGTCTCTGAAACACAACTCAGGGATTTACAACAATAAACGAATGGCAACTGATATGAAAACAAAGTTTTTATTTATTAATGTTGCTAAACGAGCATGTGTGTGTGTGTGTGTGTGTGTGTGTGTGTAGGATCATTATATAATTGCTGTTATAAGAAAATATATTGCATGATATAATTTTAAAAATTGTTTTTAAATAAATTTTATTTCTTCGATCATGACTTTTTCTCGTGCGTTTCCCTTCTTCCAGCTCTCCTCCACCTGTTTCTTGTCTCTGTCCATCTCCCGTCTCTCACCTGTCTGTCTGTGCCACTCTGACCACGCCCCCCTGGCCAGTCCCCTCAGTGTGTGTGTGTTCTCTTTGGTCCACGCCTGCAAGAACTCGCATTTCTTCCTTGCCAGGAAACAAGTCTTCCGGAAGTGGGCGTGGTCTCGGGGCGTGGCAGCCCGTGCCTTGCCCAATGCCGTTAGCAGATGAGAGAGTGCGGAGAGTGTAAACCCCGCCCCCTCAGTCTGATTCGCTCCGCTCAAGATGTGAGCCACACCCTCCACTGCGTTCACGGCCGAGTCCGAGTCGTAACGTAGCGCCTGGACGTGCGCCATCGCAGCGCTAAGAGCCTCAGGGAACGAACCGAACATCCGGCCGTGTCCCAAACACTCCGACACGGACAGGAGGAGCCGAGTGAACTCCAGCAGCGTATGTGTCTCCGACACGTCTCCGTTAAAGAGGCGGAGCGTGAAGGCGTATCCGTACAGCACGTTCACCAGGACGAACTTCACCAGCGGCGACGGCGAGGCAGAGCAGAGGGAGGACAGGGGCGGGATCTCACTGCTGATTGGAGGAGGAGTGTTTCTGTTTCCTTCCGTTTTCTTACCTTCCTGTTTGAATGGTGTTTTAGTTTCTGAAGCATCTGGTGAGTTCTGGACATCTTCGTCCTTTCCATCCTCCATGCCGCTCATTTCTTCAGCAAGTCCCTCCTGCTGGAGTTCCTCGATCAGCACAGACGCGTCTCGCTCATGCTCCTCCCACCACGGCCGCCATATCGGAACGAGAGCGCTGATCCCACCGCCCTTCAGCAGCCGTTTAAATGTCTGCTTGTCCTTCTCCGGCAGGAGAGTCCATAACTCATCTTCAGTCAGAGACTCTATATTGAGTCCCGACATCCTTGTCACCAAGTCCTCTTCATCTTCCTCTTCCTCACCGTCTCTCTGTCCGAGTCTCTGCAGGATGCCCTGCACCTCGTCCTCATGTCTGTCCTCTCTGTCTGTTTCAATCGCCGCTAGTCTAGACAGCAGCGTTAGCGTCTCTGTGTCCCGAACAGTTACTGGTCCTCCGCTCTTCTCCATCATCTCCCCCGTGACTCCACCCTGTCCCCGCTCCGCCCGCTGCATCCTCAGCAGGATGTCCCTCATGTGGATCCGGTCCTCGTTCTCCGTTCTGCTGCGCAGTCTCAGTTCCTGGGACACACACTCTTTATAAAACTGCTCTGAACACGCCGTGTGAGACGAGCCGCGGTAGCAGGACAGTGAACAGTAGGGAACGTTACAGCGAGGACACGTGTAACGTGCCGGCTCACTGAGACACAGACCACAGGGACGTACCGACAAGGAGGATGAGGACGAGTTCTGGTCCTCAGCAGCAGGAGTCAGATCTGCACCGTGACCTGTCCATACAGGAAGTGAAATCCCGTCTTCACTCGTCTGTTCAGGTTCCATCCCAGCGTTCACCTCATCCTCCTTCAGAGAGACGTCCATCAGTAACGATCTCACCAACGCTGGTGTTCTACGTGTCCACACACACTCCATCACACACTGCTGAGGGACACACACACAACCGTTATACAGATTTTACATGTGGAGCAGAAAAAACACGCGAAACACACAGTAGTGTACAGTAACAAAGTAATTTATATTGTACTCAAGTAGTTTTATTCGTGTACTGCAGCGATTCACCAATCAGGATCGAGTTCACGCTCTGTTTTACACGTGTTCTGATCAGTTCAGCATCAAGCAGAACATTTAGAGAGGAATAAATGATGAAGAAACTCCAGACTGGAACTCAACACCACACACGTGACCTCATTTACACGTTTTTACTGAAGTAGATGTAAAGAAGGTTTTGTGTTCATGATAATTATAATAGACATCAATCAGTGTTTGAGTCATTAATACCATTTGAGTCACATTTTACTGAGTCTCTACTTTTACTCAAATACATGGTTTATGTTCTTCATCCACCACTGAACACACACCTCTCCGATTCAGGACACACTTCAGGACAAATCCCCTATTTACACACCAAATTACCACAACAACAACAATAACAATAATAATAAACTCACCCGCGGTGAATAAAAGCGCAATAAACGCCACTGCACTCACGCGCTGTCGCAGTTTTATGACGTCGCATAAATTCGACACGGAAGCGTGGAGCGCATAAGTGGCGCAGGTTTTGCGCAGTGTATCCGCGACTCGGTTCTGATTCAGTACCGACTCTCTCAATTTACTTCCCGAAAAACACTACACTAATCCCGACCCACCCCTTTCCGCCCTCCGCTAACACCTCATTACTGTGTGTGTGTGTGTGTGTGTGTGTGTGTGTGTGGCTGTATATATATATATAGAGAGAGAGAGAGAGAGAGAGAGAGAGAGAGACCATTAACTCTTATCATCTTCTTTTTTCGGTGCTCCCATTAGGGGTCTCTACAGCGGATCATCCATCTCCATACCCCCTGTCCACTACATCTATATATAATAATAATAATAATAATAATAATAATAATAATAATAATAATAATAATAACAACAACAACAACAATACAGCAGACGCAGAAAAAAAATAAATAAATAAAAAACTCTGAAACTGCTGTTGAGCAAAAAATAAATAAATAAAGTGAGAAGTTTGAGAGTAACTTTAATTGCACACAGCTGTACACATCAGGAAACAAATCTGGTGTGACCCCCGCAACACACACACGCACACACAGCTGATCAGTGTTGTGTATTAATCACACAGTGAGATGAATAAGAAGTGGGTGATGATTAGAAGCCCAGCCTCAGCAGCCACTCCTTCAGCTCCATATCGAACTGGCCTTTAATGCGGATGCTCATGGTGACCTCATTGACCTTGGTAGGCGGCTCTCTGCCTGTCAGCTGCCGCAGATGTTCCTTTGCATCTTTATCGAAAGCCTGTAACACAAACGGCTGCTGTTAAAGACCTCATCGCTGAGAGGAACAAAGACAGAATGCTTGGGGTTCAGGAGGAGATCTAAACCCACCCAGATGTCTCCTTCCACCTTCCGCACCACCGTGCTCTTCTGGCTTCCGTGTTTGATGTCTGAGTAAACGGGAATATTGTGCATTCGAGAGCGTCGGATCATGTAGGGCAGCGAGGGAGGAGTTTCTACAAGAAATAAAGTATTAGAGATTCAGAGATAAACTCCACCACGAGTGTTAATAAATCACTAATCACTGTGTGTGTGTGTGTGTGTGTGTGTGTGTGTGTGTGTACCTGAGGGCGGGGCCCATCCTGATGGAGTGGGGCCATTGTGTTTGGGTGGAGATGGGACTCGTGTTGGTGGAATCAGTCGCTCCACGAAGCAGAACTCATCTGTGCTCTCGATTACAGAAGAAACTCCTCGATCTGAGCTGCTGTGTGTCTAAACCCCTCCCACAAACATGACATCACCGTACTGTCAAAAAATACTACGACATCATCATGATGTCATCACTCCTTCAGCATCTCTCAGATTTCTCTCAGAGGAGTGAGATGATGAGCAGGAGACGCTCAGGTGAACACAATCTAATCAATTTTACAATTTATTTCACATTTAATCCTCTAATCATAACACAATTAATAAACCAAACTAAACATTTGATAATTTATAACAGCTTTAGATTTATTAATTATTAAAAAAATAAATGTAAATTTAAAACGCGTATCTGAAGACGGGACACATAATAAACAAAGATATACTAATTAACTCTAAATTTATTCGATACGTTTTTTTATTGTTTAGTAAAATACAATTTATTTTCTAATGCCATACCATTAGCATGTAGCTAACAGAGCTAAAGTCCACATCTCCATCCAGAGGAACATCAGAAACATTTAGGATGAAGAACATCTAAAACTTACCTGTGAATTAAATTCAGGGGAGAAAATCCTCCTTACTGACACAAACAACCGCTTTTTATTCCCGACACACTTCCTCAGAGTCACACAAGCACTGCTCAAGGAGGCCGCCATCTTCCGCTTCACTTCTGCGCATGTGCAGAGAAACCACAGCGTTTTACTGGTACACGCACGCGCACGCCCCCCTTTTTGAAACACACACACACACACACACACACACACACCTATATATATATATATATATATATATATATATATATACGATGGACAGGATTAGAAATGAGTTTATTAGGAGGACAGCGCATGTAGGACGTTTTGGAGACAAGGTGAGGGAGGTGAGATTGAGATGGTTTGGACATGTGCAGAGGAGGGACATGGGGTATATCAGTAGGAGAATGCTGAGGATGGAGACACCAAGAAGGAGGAAAAGAGGAAGACCAAGGAGGAGGTTTATGGATGTGGTGAAGACATGCAGGTAGTTGGTGTGAAAGAGGCAGATGTAGAGGTGCGCTACATTACAGATACAGTTATAACAGTCACTGTGAGAATACGCATCACCCATGTTATGATACTGTGAAAATCCAATTTCAATTTGATTCAATGCACTACAGTACAATAGAAAAAATCTAATGCTGAATCTGCAATTCAACAAGGTGCAGAGATTTCACTTTTATTTCTTTGGTTCAGACTGACAGCAAGTTATCTTGAATCTTCTAACACATGGACACCTTTGTAAAAGATTAAATAAAACCAGATGTTCTTTTCTTGTTGTGTTTGCAGGAAGTTGCAGCTCTACCTCTGCCATGTTAATCTGTATTCTCTGACTCTTAGGACACGCCTCGGCCTCCGTAGTGTTGTGATGCGTCATATTCACGTAGCAGCAGTGATGCTGAGAGAACGCGCTCGAGATACAGTTTAGCGAGGAGAAATCGAGCTACATAGAAAATATTAGTCACAAATTATTGGTCACTTTCTAAATAATAAAAGTATAGCGTTACACATCGTTAACTTTTCTGTGAAATGGTCAATTTTACCATCCTGAGCACGCGCGCACACACACACACACACACACACACACACTCCAAACTGTACACACTACACTTTAACAAAAATCCACACAAAGGTTCATGGAACACATCAGATCTATGGTGTGTGTGTGTGTGTGTGTGGGACTGATTATTGATTCTACACTGTGCTACTAAAGAATAAACACTGCACTTTTAACATAAAAACATTTATTAAAGTTATAAATCATCAGGTTTCATCACAGTATTTGCACAAATCTTATCCTCCTCCTCCTCATCTTCATCATCCTGTTGATTTCTGAGTAATTTTGGGATCGACAATAACCACAATCCCCCACACTGCCAAACCTAGAGAGAGAGAGAGAGAGAGAGAGAGAGAGGCAGAGAGAGAGAGAGGCAGAGAGAGAGAGAGAGAGAGAGAGGCAGAGAGAGAGAGAGAGAGATTGTAATCCAGCAGGTTGTAAATATCTATATGAAGTAAAGTATTGGGCGTCTGAGTCGCACACTAATGATGTCATCAGAAGGCTTTGAATTACAGGAATGTGAACGTCTTATTTACTTGCAGAAAATAAAAAACAATGTAGATGCCTTAATTCCACACTTCTGTTTATAATCTACTCCATTTCTCAAAATGCCTTTAAAATAAAAAGCCAAAGAACATTTTTATAATTTTATAATATAATTTAGTGAAGATTTAGCCCCGCCCCCTTTTCCTGCTTCACTTTACACTTGTGTATTTATTTTTCTCTGGTCATGGAATCTTCAGTATTCCAGTTCTGATTGAAATAGAGCAGCTCCTGTAAATGGAATACTGAGGTAAACAGGTCTCAGGTTCACCTGTGAATTGCTAAAATGGCAAAATAAGAGAAAGAGGTTTGTCTGGGCCAGGAAGTGCTGCCAGCAGATTACTGAAGCCTGGAAGATGGTCTTCTGGGCTGATGAACTAAAATCTCATCAAAGTTTTTAAAATGAATCGAAATTTTGTGGTGAATCTTCAGTTCATCACACAGATTTTGTACACTGTAGAGAAGGAGAAATGTTCTCTGGACAAAAGAGTGAAAGCAAAGCAAACTCCAAGTGCAGCACATCCATGGGATCTTCAGCAGCAGTGGAGAGAAGAACCTTCAGCTGTGCGAGTGAGAGAGACGGAAAACAACAATTTGACAAATGGGACAATCATCCAGCTGCATGTGAAGTTCAGCTATGATCCTAAAGGTGCACAGAAACACCACCACCAAACCATGCAGGCAGAATTACAGCTGATACCCACTTCTGCTGAACATCCAAACCCTAACCCAAACCCACTTCTGCTGAACATCCAAACCCTAACCCAAACCCTAACCCACTTCTGCTGAACATCCAAACCCTAACCCAAACCCAAACCCACTTCTGCTGAACATCCAAACCCTAACCCAAACCCTAACCCACTTCTGCTGAACATCCAAACCCTAACCCAAACCCACTTCTGCTGAACATCCAGGCCCTAACCCAAACCCCAACCCACTTCTGCTGGAACATCCAAACCCCAACCCAAACCCACTTCTGCTGAACATCCAAACCCTAACCCAAACCCACTTCTGCTGGAACATCCAAACCCCAACCCAAACCCAAACCCACTTCTGCTGAACATCCAAACCCTAACCCAAACCCACTTGCTGAACATCCAAACCCAAACCCCAACCCACTTCTGCTGAACATCCAAACCCCAACCCAAACCCACTTCTGCTGAACATCCAAACCCCAACCCAAACCCACTTGCTGAACATCCAGGCCCTAACCCAAACCCACTCTGCTGAACATCCAAACCTAACCCAAACCCACTTCTGCTGAACATCCAGGCCCTAACCCAAACCCACTCTGCTGAACATCCAAACCCTAACCCAAACCCACTCTGCTGAACATCCAAACCCCAACCCAAACCCACTTCTGCTGAACATCCAAACCCCAACCCAAACCCACTTCTGCTGACATCCAAACCCTAACCCAAACCCACTTCTGCTGAACATCAGACCCTAACCCTAACCCAAACCCACTTCTGCTGAACATCCAAAACCCAGGCCCTAACCCTAACCCACTTCTGAACATCCAAACCCTAACCCAAACCCACTTCTGCTGAACATCCAAACCAAACCCTAACCCTAACCCACTTCTGCTGAACATCAGGCCCTAACCCAAACCCACTTCTGCTGGACATCCAAACCCTAACCCACTTCTGCTGAACATCCAGGCCCTAACCCTAACCCAAACCCACTTCTGCTGGAACATCCAAACCCAAACCCTAACCCACTTCTGCTGAACATCCAAAGGCCCTAACCCAAACCCACTTCTGCTGAACATCCAAACCCAACCCTAACCCACTTCTGCTGAACATCCAAACCCAACCCACTTCTGCTGAACATCCAAACCCTAACCCAAACCCACTTCTGCTGAACATCCAAAGGCCCTAACCCAAACCCTAACCCACTTCTGCTGAACATCCAAACCCTAACCCAAACCCACTTCTGCTGGACATCCAAAGGCCCTAACCCACTTCTGCTGAACATCCAACCCAACCCAAACCCACTTCTGCTGAACATCCAGACCCTAACCCAAACCCACTTCTGCTGGACATCCAAACCCTAACCCAACCCACTTCTGCTGGAACATCCAAACCCTAACCCAAACCCACTTCTGCTGGAACATCCAAACCCAACCCAACCCACTTCTGCTGAACATCCAAACCCAAACCCAACCCAAACCCTAACCCTAACCCACTTCTGGACATCCAAACCCTACCCAAACCCACTGCTGAACATCCAGGCCCTAACCCAAACCCTAACCCAAACCCACTGCTGAACATCCAAACCCAAACCCACTTCTGCTGGAACATCCAAACCCAACCCACTTCTGCTGACATCCAAACCCTAACCCAAACCCACTTCTGCTGAACATCCAAACCCAACCCAAACCCAACCCTAACCCACTTCTGGACATCCAAACCCTAACCCAAACCCAACCCTAACCCACTTCTGCTGAACATCCAAACCCTAACCCAAACCCACTTCTGCTGAACATCCAAACCTAACCCAACCCAAACCCACTTCTGCTGAACATCCAAACCCTAACCCAAACCCACTTCTGGACATCCAAACCCTAACCCAAACCCACTTCTGCTGAACATCCAAACCCTAACCCAAACCCACTTCTGCTGAACATCCAAACCCTAACCCAAACCCACTTCTGCTGAACATCCAAACCCTAAACCAAGACCAATCAAATCTAAAAAAGTGACACACACACACACACACACACACACACACACACACACACACACACTCTGCTTCACTACACACACACACACACACACACACACACACACACACACTCTGCTTCACTAACACACACACACACACACACACACACACACAGCTTCACTAACACACACACACTGCTTCACTAACACACACACACACACACACACACACACACTCTGCTTCACTAACACACACACACACACTCACTCTGCTTCACTAACACACACACACACACACACACACACACACACACACACACTGCTTCACTAACACACACACACACTCTGCTTCACTAACACACACACACACACTCTGCTTCACTAACACACACACACACACTCTGCTTCACTACACACACACACACACACACACACACACACACACTCACTCTGCTTCACTAACACTAACACACACACACACTTCACTAACACACACACACACACTCTGCTTCACTCACACACACACACACACACACACACACACACACACACTCTGCTTCACTAACACACACACACACACACACACACACTCTGCTTCACTCACACACACACACACTGCTTCACACACACACACACACACACACACACACTCTGCTTCACTAACACACACACACACTCACTCTGCTTCACTCACACACACACACACTGCTTCACTACACACACACACACTCTGCTTCACTAACACACACACACACACACACACACACACACTCTGCTTCACACACACACACACACACACTCTGCTTCACTAACACACACACACACACACACTTCACTAACACACACACTGCTTCACACACACACACACACACACTCACTCTGCTTCACTAACACACACACACACACACACACACTCTGCTTCACACACACACACACACTGCTTCACTAACACACACACACACACACTCTGCTTCACTAACACACACACACACACACACTCTGCTTCACACACACACACACACACACACTCTGCTTCACTCACACACACACACACACTCTGCTTCACTCACACACACACACACACTCTGCTTCACTCACACACACACACACACACACTCTGCTTCACTCACACACACACACTCTGCTTCACACACACACACACACACACACACACACACACACACTCTGCTTCACTACACACACACACTCTGCTTCAGAGTGTGAGTGAGTAAATGTGTGTGTGTGTGTGTGTGCACCAAAACAGAGGATCACCTGCGGCGAAGACGAGCTGCAGTCCGGTACCCACGGGCACGCGCGTTCCCCGTGACACGGCCTTGCGCGCGCTCCGGTACACGAAGCCGGAGGAGAGAAGGAGCGCGCCGCCAGACAGCAGACGACAACTCAGACAGCTCCGAGACACTTCTGGTGTGCGCGAGGACATCAGAAACAGCGGCAAACGGAAGAAATCAAAATTACTGAGGAACAGCGAACACACGCTGAGCTTTCACACCGGAAACACGTCACTCACAACACGAGCGCGTCAACTGTGCGCACTGTTTGCGCAGAACGTTTAGAGAAAAGGGTTATAGTGTGGGCGGAATTATTGGTTGGTGGAATTAAGTGGGGGCGGAGTTTGGGCTAGGTGGGTTAGGGTTTTTTGGGGGGGGGTAATGTGGGCGAAGTTATGAACTGGGTGGGGTTATAATGTGGGCAGGGTTATGCTGGGTGGGCGTGGTTATTTCCGGTTGCCATAGGTACGAGCGATGTTGTCGTTGGTCTCTGCAGCGTCTTTGAGCACCTCCATAATCTGAACGTTCCTTCTCCGGCTCTCCTCCATGCGAGCTGAGCTGAACTCAGGCAGGTTCTGATGAGGAAATCAAACAGAATCACATTAATGAGGATAAGTTCCAATCACACTGTAACCAAGTGCATTGTATAGGGCTCAGTGCTGATTTAATACAATCTGCACCATTACACTAGTTTTTTTGCACAGCTGTGTGTATATGCATGTTTGCTTCGCAGTGATGAAGTTCTGTAGATCAGTGTGTAGGTTCTTCATCTCATGCCAGACTCTGCACCTGTATGGTGTAGTGAAGTAGAATAGTGTAAAGTGGAGTGGTGTAGTGTTATGCAGTGTAGAGTAGTGTAGTGTGGTGTAGAGTAGTGTGGACTCTACACTACACAACACCACACTACACTACACTATAGAGTTGTAGAGTTGTGTGGTGTGGTGTGGTGTTGTGTAGAGTAGTGTAGTGTGGTGTGGTGTGTGTGGAGTTTAGAGTAGTATAGTGTAGTTTGGAGTTTTGTAAAGTAGTGTGGTGTGGAGTTGTGTAGAGTAGTGTGGTGTTGTGTAGAGTACAGTTGTGTTGTGTAGTGTAAGTAGTATATTGTATAGTAGTGTTGTGTGGTGTTGTGTGTGTAGTGTAGAGTTGTGTAGAGTAGTATAGTGTGGTGTAGAGTGGTGTGGTGTGGTGTTGTGTGAGTGTGGTGTGGTGTTGTGTAGTGTAGAGTGGTATGGTGTGGTGTGGTGTGTAGAGTGTAGAGTTGTGTTGTGTAGTGTAGAGTGTATAGTGTGGTGTGGAGTAGAGTAGAGAGAGTTGTGTAGTGTGGTGTAGTATAGTGTAGTGTGGTGTAGAGAAGAGTTGTGTTGTGTAGTGTGGGGTTGTGTAGTGTAGAGTAGTATAGTATGGTGTGAGTAGAGAAGAGTTGTGTAGAGTAGTGTGATGTGTGAGTAGTATAGTATGGTGTACAGTGGTGTTGTGTGAGTGTAGTGTAGTGTGGTGTGTGTTGTGTAGAGTAGTGTGGTGTTGTGTAGAGTAGTGTAGTGTGGTGTGGTGTTGTGTAGAGTAGTGTGGTGTTGTGTAGAGTGAGTGTGGTGTTGTGTAGTGTGAGTGTGGTGTTGTGTGGTGTTGTGTGTGTGTGTGTAGTGTAGTGTAGAGTTGTGTTGTGTTGTGTAGTGTAGAGTAGAAGAGTTGTGTTGTGTAGAGTAGTATGGTGTGGTGTGGTGTGGTGTAGAGGTAGTATAGTGTGGTGTGTAGAGTGAGAAGAGTTGTGTTGTGTGGTGTGGAGTTGTGTTGTGTAGTGTAGAGTTGTGTTGTGTTGTGTGGAGTGGTGTAGTGTGGTGTAGAGTGAGAAGAGTTGTGTGGTGTTGTGTGAGTGGTGTTGTGTTGTGTAGAGTAGTGTGGTGTGGTGTGGAGTTGTCAAGAGTAGTATAGTGTGTGGTGTTGTGTGGAGTGGTGTTGTGTAAGTAGTATGGTGTGGTGTAGAGGTAGTATAGTGTGAGGTTGTGTAGTGTAGAGTGAGAAGAGTTGTGTTGTGTGGTGTGGTGTAGTAGTATAGTGTAGTGTAGAGGTTGTGTGGTGTGGTGTAGAGTGAGAAGAGTTGTGTTGTGTAGTGTGTAGAGTAGTATAGTGTAGAGTTGTGTTGTGTAGAGTAGTATAGTGTGGTGTAGTGTAGTGTAGTATAGTGTGGTGTAGAGTAGAGAAGAGTTGTGTGGTGTGGTGTAGTATAGTATGGTGTAGAGGTTGTGTTGTGTGGTGTAGAGGTTGTGTGGTGTAGAGTAGTATAGTATGGTGTGGTTGTGTTGTGTGGTGTTGTGGTGTAGAGTAGAGTGAGAAGAGTTGTGTAGTGTTGTGTGTGTAGTATAGTGTAGAGTTGTGTTGTGTAGTGTAGAGTAGAGAAGAGTTGTGTTGTGTGTGTGGTGTAGTAGTATGGTGTGAGTTGTGTAGTGTGGTGTAGAGTAGAGAAGAGTTGTGTTGTGTGGTGTAGTGTGTATAGTGTAGAGTGGTGTGTGTTGTGTGAGTGTAGTGTGGTGTGGTGTGGTGTGAGTAGTATGGTGTGGTGTGGTGTAGTGTAGAGGTTGTGTTGTGTAGTGTGGTGTAGTATAGTATGGTGTGGGGTTGTGTTGTGTGGTGTAGAGTAGTATAGTATGGTGTAAAATAGAGTAGAGAAGAGGTTGTGTTGTGTGTAGTGTGGTGTAGTATAGTATGGTGTGAGTAGAGTAGAGTAGAGAAGAGTTGTGTTGTGTGGTGTAGAGTTGTGTAGTGTGAGTAGTATAGTATGGTGTGAGTAGAGTAGAGAGAGTTGTGTTGTGTGGTGTGGTGTAGTATAGTGTGAGTTGTGTAGAGTAGTATAGTATGGTGTACAGTGGTGTTGTGTAGTGTAGTGTAGAGTAGTATAGTGTAGAGTTGTGTTGTGTAGAGTAGTATAGTGTAGAGGTTGTGTTGTGTGGTGTAGAGTAGTATAGTGTGGTTGTGTTGTGTGGTGTAGAGTGGTATAGTATGGTGTGGAGTAGAGAAGAGTTGTGTTGTGTGGTGTGTTGTGTGGTGTAGAGTAGTATGGTATGGTGTAGAGTAGAGTGAGAAGAGTAGTGTTGTGTGTGTGTGAGTAGTATGGTGTGGAGTTGTGTAGAGTAGTATGGTATGGTGTACAGTGAGGTTGTGTGGTGTAGTGTAGAGTAGTATATGGTGTAGAGTTGTGTTGTGTAGAGTGGTATAGTGTAGAGGTTGTGTTGTTGTGTAGAGAAGAGTTGTGTGGTGTAGAGGTTGTGTTGTGTAGTGTAGAGTAGTATAGTATGGTGTGGAGTAGAGTAGAGAAGAGTTGTGTAGTGTAGTGTAGAGTAGTATAGTGTAGAGTAGAGTAGAGAGAAGAGTTGTGTTGTGTTGTGTGGTGTAGGTTGTGTGGTGTAGAGTAGTATAGTATGGTGTAGAGTAGAGAAGGTTGTGTAGAGTGGTGTGATGTTGTGTAGAGTAGTATAGTGTGGTGTGGTGTTGTGTAGAGTGAGTGTGGTGTTGTGTAGAGTGGTGTGGTGTGTAGAGTAGTATAGTGTGAGGTTGTGTTGTGTGGTGTAGAGTAGTATAGTGTAGAGTGGTGTTGTGTGAGAGTAGTATAGTGTAGTGTGGTGTTGTGTAGAGTGGTATAGTGTAGTGGTGTTGTGTAGTGTAGAGGTAGTATAGTGTAGTGTGGTGTTGTGTGAGTAGTATAGTGTGAGTGTGGTGTTGTGTAGTGTGGTATAGTGTAGAGTTGTGTGTGTGTAGTGTTGTGTAGTAGTATAGTGTGGTGTGGTGTTGTGTGTAGAGTGATGGTGGTGTGGTGTATAGTGTAGAGTTGTGTTGTGTGGTGTAGTATAGTGTAGTGTGGTGTTGTGTAGAGCAGTATAGTGTAGAGTTGTGTTGTGTAGTGTAGAGTAGTGTGGTGTTGTGTAGAGTAGTATAGTGTAGTGTAGTATAGTGTGGTGTGGTGTTGTGTGTAGAGTGGTGTGGTGGTGTGTAGAGTAGTAGTGTGGTGTGGTGTTGTGTGAGTGTAGTGTGGTGTTGTGTAGAGTAGTATAGTGTGGTGTGGTGTTGTGTAGTGTGGTGTTGTGTAGTGTGGTGTTGTGTGTGGTGTGGTGTTGTGTAGAGGTAGTATAGTGTAGTGTGGTGTTGTGTAGAGTAGTGTGTGTGGTGTTGTGTAGAGTGGTGTGGTGTTGTGTGTAGAGTAGTATGGTGTTGTGTGTAGTGTGGTGTGTAGTGTGGTGTTGTGTAGAGAGTAGTATAGTGTAGTTGTGTTGTGTAGTGTAGAGTAGTGTGGTGTGTAGAGTAGTAGTGTAGAGTGTGGTGTTGTGTAGAGTGATGGTGGTGTGGTGTTGTATAGTGTAGAGTTGTATGGTGTAGTGTAGTGTTGTGTTGTGTGTAGAGTAGTATAGTGTAGTGTGGTGTTGTGTAGAGTGATGGTGGTGTGCTGTTGTATAGTGTAGAGTTGTGTTGTGTAGTGTAGAGTGTGGTGTTGTGTAGAGTGATGGTGTGGTGTTGTATAGTGTAGAGTTGTGTTGTGTGGTGTTGTGTTGTGTGAGTAGTATAGTGTAGTGTGGTGTTGTGTAGAGTAGTGTAGTGTTGTGTAGTGTGGTGTGTGTTGTGTAGAGTAGTGTGGTGTTGTGTGAGTAGTGTGGTGTTGTGTAGAGTGATGGTGGTGTGGTGTTGTATAGTGTAGAGTTGTGTTGTGTGAGTGTAGTGTGGTGTGGTGTTGTGTAGAGTGATGGTGGTGTGGTGTTGTATAGTGTGGTGTGTGTTGTGTTGTGTAGAGTGGTATAGTGTAGTGTGGTGTTGTGTGTGTAGAGTAGTGTGGTGTGGTGTTATGTAGAGTGATGGTTGTGTGGTGTTGTATGGTGTAGAGTTGTGTTGTGTGGTGTAGAGTAGTTTAGTATAGTGTGGTGTTGTGTAGAGTAGTATATGGTGTGGTGTGTGTAGTGTGGTGTAGTGTGGTGGTGTTGTGTAGAGGCAGTATAGTGTAGAGTGTGTTGTGTAGTAGTGTAGTGTAGTGTAGTGTGGTGTTGTGTAGAGTAGTGTGGTGTTGTGTAGAGTAGTATAGTGTAGTGTGGTGTTATGTAGAGTGATGGTGTGGTGTTGTATAGTGTAGTGTTGTGTAGTGTAGTGTGGTGTTGTGTAGTGTAGAGTGGTGTGGTGTTGTGTAGAGTAGTGTAGTGTGTGTGTGTTGTGTGTGTAGAGTGATGGTGGTGTGGTGTTGTATAGTGTGGTGTTGTGTAGTGTAGTGTGGTGTTGTATAGTGTAGAGGTTGTGTTGTGTGGTGTGGTGTTGTGTAGAGTGATGGTGGTGTGGTGTTGTATAGTGTAGAGTTGTGTAGTGTAGTGTGGTGTTGTGTAGAGTGATGGTGGTGTGGTGTTGTATAGTGTAGAGTTGTGTAGTGTAGAGTGGTGTGGTGTTGTGTAGAGTAGTATAGTGTGGTGTGGTGTTGTGTAGCAGTATAGTGTAGAGAGTTGTGTTGTGTAGAGTAGTGTGGTGGTGTTGTGTAGAGTAGTATAGTGTAGTGTGGTGTTGTGTAGAGTAGTATAGTGTAGTGTGGTGTTGTGTGAGTGATGGTGGTGTGGTGTTGTATAGTGTAGAGTTGTGTGTGTGTAGTGTAGTGTGTAGAGTAGTATAGTGTGTAGAGTGTGGTGTTGTGTAGAGTAGTAGTATGGTGTAGTGTTGTGTAGTGTGTAGAGTAGTATAGTGTAGAGTGATGGTGGTGTGGTGTTGTATGGTGTAGAGTGTTGTGTTGTGTGGTGTTGTGTGGTGTGTGTGGTGTTGTGTAGAGTAGTATAGTGTAGTGTGGTGTAGTGTTGTGTAGAGCAGTATAGTGTAGAGTTGTGTTGTGTGGTGTAGAGTGAGTGTGGTGTTGTGTAGAGGTAGTATAGTGTAGTGTGGTGTGTTGTGTAGAGTGATGGTGGTGTTGTGTGAGAGTAGTATAGTGTAGTGGTGTGGTGTTGTGTAGAGTGGTGTGGTGTTGTAGTGTGGTGTTGTGTAGAGTAGTATAGTGTGGTGTGGTGTTGTGTAGAGTGTAGTATAGTGTAGAGTTGTGTTGTGTGTAGTGTAGAGAGTAGTGTGGTGTTGTAGTGTGGTGTAGTGTGGTGTTGTGTGTAGAGTGTAGTATAGTGTAGTGTGGTGTTGTGTAGTATAGTGTAGAGTTGTGTTGTGTGTAGTGTAGTATAGTGTGTGTGGTGTGTGGTGTAGAGTAGTATAGTGTGGTGTTGTGTAGAGTAGTATAGTGTGGTGTGGTGTTGTGTAGAGCAGTATAGTGTAGTGTGGTGTTGTGTAGAGAGCAGTATAGTGTAGTGTGGTGTTGTGTAGAGTGTAGTATAGTGTGGTGTGGTGTTGTGTAGAGTAGTATAGTGTGGTGTGGTGTTGTGTAGAGAGTAGTGTGGTGTGGTGTTGTGTGAGAGTAGTATAGTGTAGTGTGGTGTTGTGTAGAGTAGTATAGTGTGGTGTGGTGTTGTGTAGAGGCAGTATAGTGTAGAGTTGTGTTGTGTGGTGTGGTGTAGAGTGGTGTGGTGTGTGAGAGTAGTATAGTGTGGTGTGGTGTTGTGTAGAGTAGTATAGTGTAGAGTTGTGTTGTGTAGTGTAGAGTGTAGTGTGGTGTTGTGTAGAGTAGTATGGTGTGGTGTTGTGTAGAGTAGTATAGTGTGGTGTGGTGTTGTGTAGAGCAGTATAGTGTAGAGTTGTGTGTGTAGTGTAGTGTGTGTAGAGTGTGTGGTGTTGTGTAGAGTAGTATAGTGTGGTGTGGTGTTGTGTACAGCAGTATAGTGTAGAGTTGTGTTGTGTAGTGTAGAGTAGTGTGGTGTTGTGTAGAGTAGTATAGTGTGGTGTTGTGTGAGAGTAGTATAGTGTGGTGTGGTGTTGTGTAGAGTAGTATAGTGTAGTGTGGTGTTGTGTAGAGTAGTATAGTGTAGTGTGGTGTTGTGTAGAGCAGTATAGTGTGTAGTGTGGTGTTGTGTAGAGCAGTATGGTGTGGTGTTGTGTAGAGTGGTATAGTGTGTGGTGTGGTGTTGTGTAGAGCAGTATAGTGTAGTGTGGTGTTGTGTAGAGCAGTATAGTGTGTGTGGTGTTGTGTAGAGTAGTATAGTGTGTGGTGTGGTGTTGTGTAGAGTAGTATAGTGTGGTGTGGTGTTGTGTAGAGAGTAGTGTGTGGTGTTGTGTAGAGTAGTATAGTGTAGTGTGGTGTTGTGTAGAGTAGTATAGTGTAGTGTGGTGTTGTGTAGAGCAGTATAGTGTAGTGTTGTGTAGTGTAGTGTAGAGTGGTGTGGTGTGTAGAGTGGTATAGTGTGGTGTGGTGTTGTGTAGAGTAGTATAGTGTAGTGTGGTGTTGTGTAGAGTAGTATAGTGTAGTGTGGTGTTGTGTAGAGTAGTATAGTGTAGTGTGGTGTAGTGTGGTGTGTAGAGTGATGGTGGGGTTGTTGTATAGTGTAGAGTTGTGTTGTGTAGGTGTGGTGTTGTGTAGTGTAGTGTGGTGTGGTGTTGTGTAGTGTTGTGTGTAGTGTGGTGTTGTGTAGAGTAGTATAGTGTGGTGTGGTGTTGTGTAGAGTGTAGTATAGTGTAGTGTAGTATAGTGTAGTGGTGTTGTGTAGAGTAGTGTGTGGTGTTGTGTTGTGTAGTGTGGTGTAGTGTGGTGTTGTGTAGTATAGTGTAGTGTGTGTTGTGTAGTGTGGTGTTGTGTGAGTGTGGTGTTGTGTAGTGTGGTATAGTGTGGTGTGGTGTTGTGTAGAGTAGTATAGTGTAGTGTGGTGTTGTGTAGAGTAGTGTGTGGTGTTGTGTAGAGTGTGGTGTTGTGTAGAGAGCAGTATAGTGTGTGTGGTGTGTGTTGTGTAGTGTAGAGTAGTGTGGTGTTGTGTGTGTGGTGTGTAGAGTAGTGTAGTGTGGTGTTGTGTAGAGTGATGGTGGTGTGGTGTTGTATAGTGTAGAGTTGTGTAGTGTAGTGTGGTGTTGTGTAGAGTAGTGTGGTGTTGTGTAGAGTAGTATAGTGTAGTGTGGTGTTGTGTAGAGCAGTATAGTGTAGAGTTGTGTTGTGTGTAGTGTAGTGTAGTGTGGTGTGTGTGTGTGTGTAGAGTGGTGTGGTGTGTGTAGTGTAGTGTGGTGTTGTGTGAGTAGTATAGTGTAGTGTGTGGTGTTGTGTGGTGTTGTGTAGGTAGTGTGGTGTGTGTGTAGAGTGGTGTGGTGTTGTGTAGAGTAGTATAGTGTAGTGTGGTGTTGTGTAGAGCAGTATAGTGTAGAGTTGTGTGGTGTGGTGTTGTGTAGTGTGGTGTTGTGTAGAGTGATGGTGGTGTGGTGTTGTATAGTGTAGAGTTGTGTAGTGTAGTGTGGTGTTGTGTAGAGTGATGGTGGTGTGGTGTTGTATAGTGTAGAGTTGTGTAGTGTAGAGTAGTGTGGTGTTGTGTAGAGTAGTATAGTGTGGTGTGTGGTGTTGTGTAGAGCAGTATAGTGTAGAGTTGTGTTGTGTAGAGTAGTGTGGTGTTGTGTGTAGAGCAGTATAGTGTAGTGTGGTGTTGTGTAGAGTAGTATAGTGTGGTGTGGTGTTGTGTAGAGTAGTATAGTGTAGTGTGGTGTTGTGTAGAGCAGTATAGTGTGGTGTGGTGTTGTGTAGAGCAGTATAGTGTAGAGTTGTGTGTGTGTGTAGTG
>NC_060894.1:23210000-23222500 GCF_014805685.1 Silurus meridionalis | reverse complement strand
TCGACACTGTAACCTGCTACTCACACACCCTGCTCCATCATGGTCCAGTCTGTCTATCCACTATTATACACTCGTCCCCCAACAAACACGTGACTCATACACTCGTCCCCCACCAACACATGACCCTTATACACTCGTCCCCATCGACACGTGACCGTTATACACTCATGAACACCTGAACTGAACACCTCCCGTGTTCGCGGGTGTATACAGTCACGTGTTGGTGGGGGCGAGTGTATGAGTCACGTGTTGGTGGGGGCAGTGTATGAGTCACGTGTTGGTGGGGGCAGTGTATGAGTCACGTGTTTGTTGGGGACGAGTGTATAACAGTCACGTGTCGGTGGGGACGAGTTTATAACAGTCACGTGTTGGTGGGGGCAGTGTATGAGTCACGTGTTGGTGGGGGATAAAACACTGGTGAAAGAACACGTGGAGGTCAGATGTTCTGGCACAGCAGTAAGAGAGACAGTTTGATGATTGTTTCCTTCTTCAGGTGTTCACGGGGTGTTTTGCTGAACGTTAACTTTTTATTAATTAGTAATAAACACAGAAAAACACTGGAGATAAACAGATTTATTTCAGTATTTATATAAAAACCCACTGATAAAAAAACATGACATTAGTAGAAAGGGTATTTCTGAGCAGGGTTAAATGTGAAGGTCAGATTAGAGATAGGGGTCAGGGGTTAGATGTTGATGTCGGGGGTTAGATTAGGGGATTAGAAGTCGGGGGGTTGGATTAAGGAAATAGACGTCGGGGTTAGATTAGGGGATTAGACGTCGGGGGGTTGGATTAAGGAAATAGACGTCGGGGTTAGATTAGGGGATTAGACGTCGGGGGGTTGGATTAGGGGATTAGACGTCGGGGTTAGATTAGGGGATTAGACGTCGGGGTTAGATTAGGGGATTAAACGTCGGGGGTTGGATTAGGGGATTAGACGTTGGGGGTTGGATTAGGGGATTAGACGTCAGGGGTTAGTTTAGGAGATTAGATTGCAGTGTTTTCTCAGCCACAGAAATCCAGTACAAATCAATTCTGTTCAGATTAGTTTCTTTATATGGAACATCCAGAGATATAAAGCTTTATACAACACACACACACACACACACACACACACACACACACACACACACACACACACACACACACACACACACAGCGGTGATACTAAAGCAGGTTATATTGGTCATGACAGCTTTAGTCTTTAAATTAGAACATATATTTACAATGTTATATAAAAGTCCTGCTTATGTAATTAGCACAGCACAATGTTCAGCAGTGACGGTGACGTGTGTGGAATTAGTCATAGACTTAACAAGTGCTAACAGACAGCTGTAAACATTTCTTAGAGTGTGTATTCTGTAATAATTACATCAGCACAATTATTTTTTTGGAATGAACCGAAAGGTAAAGGTCATGAGTACATCACTACTCTCTCTCTCTCTAACACACACACACACACACACACAACTTCATATGCAACCTAACAAAGACTTGCAGGATTTTACCTGATAAAACAATAATTATATAAAAAATTCAGAAGACTGAATTAAACATTTTGGGACACAGGCGATATCAGGCCAACGTGAGACCAATGGGATGTGTGTATAATAGTCACGTGTTGGAGTGGGATGTGTGTATAATAGTCACGTGTTGGTGTGGGATGTGTGTATAATAGTCACGTGTTGCTGTAGGAGGAGTGTATAATAGTCACGTGTTGCTGTGGGATGTGTGTATAATAGTCACGTGTTGGTGTGAGATGTGTGTATAATAGTCACGTGTTGGTGTGGGATGAGTGTATAATAGTCACATGTTGCTGTAGGAGGAGTGTATAATAGTCACGTGTTGGTGTGAGATGTGTGTATAATAGTCACGTGTTGGTGTGGGATGTGTGTATAATAGTCACGTGTTGCTGTAGGAGGAGTGTATAATAGTCACGTGTTGCTGTGGGATGTGTGTATAATAGTCACGTGTTGGTGTGGGATGAGTGTATAATAGTCACGTGTTGGTGTGGGATGTGTATAATAGTCACGTGTTGCTGTAGGAGGTGTATAATAGTCACGTGTTGCTGTAGGAGGAGTGTATAATAGTCACGTGTTGCTGTAGGAGGAGTGTATAATAGTCACGTGTTGCTGTAGGAGGAGTGTATAATAGTCACGTGTTGCTGTAGGAGGTGTGTATAATAGTCACGTGTTGGTGTGGGATGTGTGTATAATAGTCACGTGTTGCTGTAGGAGGAGTGTATAATAGTCACGTGTTGCTGTAGGAGGAGTGTATAATAGTCACGTGTTGCTGTAGGAGGAGTGTATAATAGTCACGTGTTGGAGTGGGATAAAGCACTGGTGAAACACGTGGAGGTAAGATGTTCTGGCACCGCGGTAGGAGAGACAGGTTGATGAGTTTCCTTCTCCAGGTGGTATTGTGCTCTTTGCATAGAGGAGAAACATCTCAGCATCGACACTGTAACCTGCTACTCACACACCCTGCTCCATCATGGTCCAGTCTGTCTATCCACTATTATACACTCGTCCCCAACAAACACGTGACTCATCTCTCCCCACCAACACATGACCCTTACACTCGTCCCCCATCGACACGTGACCGTTATACACTCATGAACACCTGAACTGAACACCTCCCGTGTTCATGAGTGTATAACGGTCACGTGTCGATGGGGGACGAGTGTATAAGGGTCATGTGTTGGTGGGGGACGAGTGTATGAGTCACGTGTCGGTGGGGGACGAGTGTATGAGTCACGTGTTTGTTGGGGGACGAGTGTATAACAGTCACGTGTCGGTGGGGGACGAGTTTATAACAGTCACGTGTTGGTGGGGGACGAGTGTATGAGTCACGTGTTGGTGGGGGATAAAACACTGGTGAAAGAACACGTGGAGGTCAGATGTTCTGGCACAGCAGTAAGAGAGACAGTTTGATGATTGTTTCCTTCTTCAGGTGTTCACGGGGTGTTTTTGCTGAACGTTAACTTTTTATTAATTAGTAATAAACACAGAAAAACACTGGAGATAAACAGATTTATTTCAGTATTTATATAAAAACCCACTGATAAAAAAACATGACATTAGTAGAAAGGGTATTTCTGAGCAGGGTTAAATGTGAAGGTCAGATTAGAGATAGGGGTCAGGGTTAGATGTTGATGTCGGGGTTAGATTAGGGATTAGAAGTCGGGGTTGGATTAAGGAAATGACGTCGGGGTTAGATTAGGGATTAGGCGTCGGGGGTTGGATTAAGGAAATAGACGTCGGGGTTAGATTAGGGATTAGGCGTGGGGGTTGGATTAGGGATTAGGCGTCGGGGTTAGATTAGGGATTAAACGTCGGGGGTTGGATTAGGGGATTAGACGTTGGGGGTTGGATTAGGGGATTAGACGTTGGGGGTTGGATTAGACGTCAGGGGTTAGTTTAGGAGATTAGATTGCAGTGTTTTCTCAGCCACAGAAATCCAGTACAAATCAATTCTGTTCAGATTAGTTTCTTTATATGGAACATCCAGAGATATAAAGCTTTATACAACACACACACACACACACACACACACACACACACACACACACACACACACACAGCGGTGATACTAAAGCAGGTTATATTGGTCATGACAGCTTTAGTCTTTAAATTAGAACATATATTTACAATGTTATATAAAAGTCCTGCTTATGTAATTAGCACAGCACAATGTTCAGCAGTGACGGTGACGTGTGTGGAATTAGTCATAGACTTAACAAGTGCTAACAGACAGCTGTAAACATTTCTTAGAGTGTGTATTCTGTAATAATTACATCAGCACAATTATTTTTTTGGAATGAACCGAAAGGTAAAGGTCATGAGTACATCACTACTCTCTCTCTCTCTAACACACACACACACACACACACACACACAACTTCATATGCAACCTAACAAAGACTTGCAGGATTTTACCTGATAAAACAATAATTATATAAAAAATTCAGAAGACTGAATTAAACATTTTGGGACACAGGCGATATCAGGCCAACGTGAGACCAATGGGATGTGTGTATAATAGTCACGTGTTGGAGTGGGATGTGTGTATAATAGTCACGTGTTGGTGTGGGATGTGTGTATAATAGTCACGTGTTGCTGTAGGAGGAGTGTATAATAGTCACGTGTTGCTGTGGGATGTGTGTATAATAGTCACGTGTTGGTGTGAGATGTGTGTATAATAGTCACGTGTTGGTGTGGGATGTGTGTATAATAGTCACGTGTTGCTGTAGGAGGTGTATAATAGTCACGTGTTGCTGTGGGATGTGTATAATAGTCACGTGTTGCTGTGGGATGAGTGTATAATAGTCACGTGTTGCTGTGGGAGGTGTATAATAGTCACGTGTTGCTGTAGGAGGTGTATAATAGTCACGTGTTGGTGTGGGATGTGTATAATAGTCACGTGTTGGTGTGGGATGTGTATAATAGTCACATGTTGCTGTAGGAGGAGTGTATAATAGTCACGTGTTGCTGTGGGAGGAGTGTATAATAGTCACGTGTTGCTGTGGGATGTGTGTATAATAGTCACGTGTTGCTGTAGGAGGTGTATAATAGTCACGTGTTGCTGTGGGAGGTGTATAATAGTCACGTGTTGCTGTGGGAGGTGTATAATAGTCACGTGTTGCTGTAGGAGGTGTGTATAATAGTCACGTGTTGCTGTGGGATGTGTGTATAATAGTCACGTGTTGCTGTAGGAGGAGTGTATAATAGTCACGTGTTGCTGTAGGAGGTGTATAATAGTCACGTGTTGCTGTAGGAGGTGTATAATAGTCACGTGTTGGGTGGGATAAAGCACTGGTGAAACACGTGGAGGTAAGATGTTCTGGCACCGCGGTAGGAGAGACAGGTTGATGAGTTTCCTTCTCCAGGTGGTATTGTGCTCTTTGCATAGAGGAGAAACATCTCAGCATCGACACTGTAACCTGCTACTCACACACCCTGCTCCATCATGGTCCAGTCTGTCTATCCCTTCATCACCAGAATCTGTGTGTGTGTGTGTGTGTGTGTGTGTGTGTGTGTGTGTGTGTGTGTGTGTGTGTGTTTGGTCTTTACTCTATAGAGGGCAGTGTTTCAGCTCTGCTCCAGGTTGTCAGTCACCTGGACAGCAGTGTAAGTGGGAGGAGTCTGTTTGGTGAAGAAGGACGCTGCTCTCTTCGGTTTCAGACGCTTTATTTCTTTACCTAAAAAGTGAACAGGTGAAAACTATCTGTTCCTTCATCGTTCATAATCCACACTAACCCACAACTGTAACTGACAGCATAAAGTATATACTAATAATAATAAAATATATAGGCCTGTTTAACTTGTTAACGCTGCTCCACTCACCGTCATCAACGTAGCTAATGGTGCTCAGAGTGTGCACTCTGCTGCACACTACACTGTTCTGTCTGTGCACTTTCCCCACCCGCCTCCTGCTCGCTCCATCCACACAGTCCTCCGCAGCTGAAGCCATTTGGGACGCAGCCGCATCACCGACAGAGCGCAATTCCACACAGAACTCTATCAGACCATTCATCAGCTCCGCCTGGAGTCACACACACACACACACACACACACACACACACACACACACAATCTCAGTCTGGAATATGCATGCCAGAATGTGTGTGTGTGAGTGTGTGTGAGTGAGAGTGTGTTTGTGTGTGTGAGAGTGTGTGTACCTGTTTGGAGTAAATCTTCAGTAATTTATTGACAGGTGTTCCATCTTCCTCTCCATCAAACTCCAGCCACAGGATGTGCGAGTCTCCCTGATTGTCAGGGTACGTGTGATCCCACGACAGCTCAGAGAAGCGCAGGCCCAGGAGCACATGCTGAGACACACACACACACACACACACACACACACACACACACACAGGTGTTAAAATATGGTGAAGTGATAAATGTGATGGAGCATCAGACTTTTGAGAACCCTGCAGTCAGAACACTTCCTCACCTTCTCCTTAGTGTCGATGACGTACACTCCCTCCAAACTGATGCCTACACTCACCGCCTTACGCCCCCCACGATGCAGCAGCCCCTGAGCCGGCTTATCAATCTCACCTGTGAAAAACGCACACCTGACAAACACAGAGAGAGGAATTGTATATGGGATACACAGAGAGAGCGTGTGTGTGTGTGTGTGTGTGTGTGTGTGTGTGTGTGTGTGTGTATACTGACCCATAATAAGGCAGTGTGTGGCAGATGCTGAGGTACTGGAGAATAAGTGGGCGGGGCTCAGTGTGCATGTTCAGTGTGTGATACTCCTTCAGTAGATTCTGCTCCAGTTCGGCTCGACGCCCCGCCCTCGACCTCAGGGTGGAGAAAAGCCCTGCCCCTAGACCATCTACTACATGAGCTGGTAACAGCGACGACAACTTCCTGTCTCTAGTACGTATACACACACACACACACACCAGACAAAGGGACAAGTTTATGAGTACAGTTCAGATCTGAGCTATAATAAATTATACTACTTTTCTGTTCATATTTAAATTTGTATATACACGTAACACTCTACAAATCTATAGCTGATTGTGGGAATTAATAGTAAAATACTGGATCGCTCTGTGTGTGTGTGTGTGTGTGTGTGTGTGTGTGTACCTGATAGCAGTGGTCAGTTGCTGGTCGTCAAGTCCTGTACCGATCTCTATAGCGCATGATAAAGCAGCCAATCGACTCCAGTGCTCAGGGTCACATGGGTACCGGCCTTCGATGACGTTTAATTTAGCCTCATCATACAGGAGCCGTAACACACACTCATCCTCCACCTGCAACACACACACACACACACGCACACGCACACACACACAAAAATAAGCTCACAAATTAAACCCTTGTGTACTATATCCAGAGAGCACACTAGTGCACTACAGTACAGTATATATATGAAACCTGCTGTGTGCGTGCGGCGTGTGTGTGTGTGTGTGTGTGTGTCAAATCAAATTTTATTTGTCACATACACATACACTCACCGGCCACTTTATTAGGTACACCTGTCCAACTGCTCGTTAACGCAAATTTCTAAATCAGCAAATCACATGGCAGCAACTCAATGCATTAAGGCATGTAGACATGGTCAAGACGATCTGCTGCAGTTCAAACCGAGCGTCAGAACGGGGAAGAAAGGTGATTTAAGTGACTTTGAAGGTGGCATGGTTGTTGGTGCCAGACGGGCTGATCTGAGTATTTCAGAAACTGCTGATCTACTGGGATATTCACGCACAACCATCTCTAGGGTTTACAGAGAATGGTCCGCAAAAGAGAAAATATCCAGTGAGGCAGTTCTGTGGGCGCAAATGCCTTGTTGATGGCAGAGGTCAGAGGAGAATGGCCAGACTGGTTCAAGCTGATAGAAAAGCAACAGTAACTCATATAACCACTCGCTACAACCGAGAAGCATCTCTGAACGCACAACACGTCGAACCTTGAGGCGGATGGGCTACAGCAGCAGAAGACCACACCGGGTGCCACACCTGACAGCTTAGAAAGGAAACTGAGGCTACAATTCACCTAAATTCCAATTTGGCTCACGGAAATTGGACAATAGAAGATTGGAAAAACGTTGCCTGGTCTGATGAGTCTCGATTTCTGCTGCGACATTCGGATGGTAGGGTCAGAATTTGGCGTCAACAACATGAAAGCATGGATCCATCCTGCCTTGTATCAACGGTTCAGGCTGGTGGTGGTGGTGTAATGATGTGGGGGATATTTTCTTGGCACACTTTGGGCCCATTAGTACCAACTGAGCATAGTGTCAACCCCACAGCCTACCTGAGTATTGTAAACATGACCACAGTGTACCCATCTTCTGATGACTACTTCCAGCAGGATAACGCGCCATGTCATAAAGCACGAATCATCTCAGACTGGTTTCTTAAACATGACAATGTTTACTGTACTCAAATGGCCTCCACAGTCACCAGATCTCAATCCAATAGAGCATGTGGATGTGGTGGAACGGGAGATTCACATCATGGATGTGCAGCCGACAAATCTGCAGCAACTGCGTGATGCTATCATGTCAATATGGACCAAAATCTCTGAGGAATGTTTGCAGTACCTTGTTGAATCTATGCCACGAAGGATTAAGGCAGTTAAGAAGGCAAAAAGGGGTCCAACCCAGTACTAGTATGTGTACCTAATAAAGTACATACAGGGTGCGACATGCAGTGAAATGCTTATTACGACAATCCAGCATGAGGGAATAGGATGGGGAGAAAAATAATGCAAAGAAAAAGAAGACTGATAAATAAAAGTAGAAAAACTATATAAAATAAAATATAAGAATATATAAGATATAAAGATAGATATATATGTGAAATCCTTGCTTGTGTGTGTGTGTTTACCTGTAGTTCTTTAGATTTGGGGTAAAAAACATTCCTTCTGTACTGCAGACACGGCTCATCTACAGACCACCACACACACACACACACACACACACACACACACACACACACACACACACACACACACACACAATCAGACATACATATACTATCAGTATGTATATATACACACACAGGCTGATACAGTCGACACACACACCGAGAGTGATTTCGTCTGTGTGTGCGAGGGTGAAGCGGTACAGCAGGTCCTGCCACTGACGGCACAGTTTATACGGCTGGTGTTTAGGCTTCAACTGCAGCTCTGTACACACACACACACACACACACACACACACACACACAAATTCAGTTTAATGTAGGTTCAGTTTGTGCATTAGTGTTTTGTTATCAGAGTCTGTTCACTAATCACTGGGATCAACACAACTGTGTGTGTTGTTGATTGTGTGATCACTGGTCCAGTAGACTTCACATGTTCTATGATCTTGTACTTGATCTTTAGAATTGTGTTGATGTTGGATGTTATAAGAACGAGTCACGTCTTCCATCTTTTCACCTCTAATCTCTAATTCATTTTACTTTTGTTTCCATGTTTATTGCTTTGTGGTTATTAATAGAAGAGGGTGTACACATGAATGTTATTTATTAGGGCTGTCAAAATTAACTAAATGTAATTTAATTTAAATGAATTGTAATTCTGTAATTAAATTTCGCATTCTTAAGTAGTTTATTGCTGCCATCTACTGTGGTAATGTATCAGAGACTCGTATCCCTTTTCCCCAGACCAGTCAGGCCTCAAGCTTCCGATGTTCCTGCACGTTCAGCTCAAACATCTACACCCAAACCCCTCGGTAATAATAATAGTAATAATGGAGTAATAATAATAATAAACGATCTATCTCCTGTTAATTTAAACGAGTACTTTTTAGAAATTGCATTAATAGACTATGAGCTTCTACTAGATTCAAAAGCGGTTACTGTTAACTGCTGTTCACTCTGTACTCCACCAATTAGTTTACTTCTTTCCTCTGTATATCTATTACACTGAATAAGTGCATTCTCCACTGTGTCTGTAAGTCCACACCAAACATTATCCTGATGGGCGTTTTAATGTAGTTTGCAATGTTGAGTGCTGTAAGCCCCAGTCTTAGTCTAGAAAAAATACCATCTTTCTTCCTTTTCCGTCTTGATTTTCTATCTACCTTTGTTTGTGTTAAATGAAGATGCCTGTCCTTTTGCTGATTATCAAAAGATTTTTATCCCCCTTTTTATTATAGATTTGAATTCTGAATTTGAAATTTGAAGAAATATGTGCCCAGGAGAACTGCACTTTTTATTTGATTGTTGCATCATGTACAGTAACTGAAGTATATCCAAGACAATTAAATCCACCATAATGCACTCATCCGGCAATTAAAACTGTCTGTGTGGAAACATAGCAAAAGTTCTGATGATCTAAATCATTTAAAACTTCAGAGTTACTTTAAAACATTTACAGGAATAGTTTGCGTTCGTGCTCTATGTTGAGTTCGGTTTCACTAATAATAAACATACATTTGCATAAAGCATCAATATTTCTCCATGTTCATGTTGACTAGAGAATAAAAACCTGAACAGTTAATTGAAGGTACATTTAGAACAGATACAAATGTGTGATTAAGTTGATGATTAATCACAAGTTACCGCATGACAATAATGCGATTATATTTTAGACGATTCACAGCCCTAATATATATATATACATAAATGAAATATGTGGTGTGTGTGTGTGTGTGTGTGTGTGTGTGTGTGTTACCCAGTAGTTGTGAACACAGCCAGAATGCAAACACGTCCTGAGCAGAATCGGGAATGTTGAGGGCATCTCTCACACTGCGGCCCAGCTCCTGTACACACACACAACTCACACTCTCCACACACACCTGCACTGCCCCATCACTCACCAGGTACACCAACACATCCTGAGCTACACACACACACACACACACACACACACACATGTTACAGTCCTATTATCACAACATTAGTTTTTTTTAAAAGGTGTGTAATTGAGGTAATTGTTTATACTGTAATTGTTTGTGTGTGTGTGTGTGTGTGTGTGTGTGGAGATAGTATGTGTGTGTGAGAGTGTGTGTGGAGATAGTATGTGTGTGTGAGTGTGTGGGGATAGTATTTGAGTGTGAGAGTGTGTGTGGAGATAGTATTTGTGTGTGAGTGTGTGTGTGAGTGACAGAGACTCACCCCTAGTGACTGATGAAGAAACACTTCCTCTGTTTGAGTGTGAAATCTCAGACGGCTCTGAGGAGAAATCACACTCATCTCCCTCCATCTGACTGACAGACAGACACACACACACACACACACACACACACACACACAGAGTGACAGAATAAAGGTTATAAATGTAGGAATCAGCTGAATGCTAATATAATACACACAAAGTTCTTTATGTAAAATGTTAATGTAATGTAACAAACCTGTTAATTAAACTATTAATTGGTTTAGTGGTTTATATTTCACTACAGTGGCTATGCTATGCTATGTTATGTTATGCTATGCTATGCTAATGTAGAGCTCAACTCCGGGTCTCTGTGCTCACCGCGGCGGTTCCTGCATGCGGCTGTGCGCTGAAACCGGAGCGGTAAAAGTGTGAGAAACCGCGGGTTTATACACTTTATACCGCGTTTATTCCCTCGGTGAAGGATTACAGACCGCAGTGTTACTGAGACGCTGCTAACACTGCTAACACTGCTAACTGTTTATTCCTCAGAGCTACAGCCCCTCCCTCACAGACCAGCTCAGTCGCCCCGCCCACATCCCGCTGCTTCCGCCTGTGTTTCCGGTTAGAGAGTCGCTCTATTGGAGAGGTGACTGCTGAACCCCGAGACTGTGGAACATTCACACATTTTAATTCATACGAAAATGAAGGAATATATTTAATGTATAAAGTTTTGGCGTTACACAGAGTGCACAAAGACGTTAATCAAAAAAAGAAAAGACAACGCAATTGAAAACGTCAAACTTTATTCATTAAAACACAATTAAACAAAACGCGCCACATTGTCACGTGACTCACTTCCGCGTTAAAAAACGAATTACTTCACACACACACACACACACACACACACCGCAATCTTTGGCAAAGTGAAGAAAATCTCAGCCCTGTAAAACACTGATTTAATAACAGTGTCTGGATTTATAATAAAAACTCACTTTAATAAACTGCATCTAACCAACAGAAACAAAAAATCCAAATAGAATGTTTAATAATCACCACAAAAAAACATACTAATAAAAAGAAAAATGGTGAAAAAGTGTCAATGAAAAAATGAAATTAAAGCATCAGAATTTATTTAAATAATCAATTCAGCAGCAGTGTGATGATAAAAAATAAACCTGATAATAACATTAAAATGTATAATAATAACAATAATAACAATAACAAGCTATTGTGAGGAAAATACATTTAACATAATATATTTTATTAAGCATTTCCAAAGCAACATGAACTTTAATATCAACTCCTAAGCTCAAGTACAGAAATGAGAATATTCCCAGTGTAAAAATAGGTAAAAGTATTGGAATTGATCAATCAATCCTCACTCAACTCCAACCTGTGGAATAAACTGAAGATCACCAGCAGCTCCCAGGAAGACTATGTAGAAGAACAAGCCCAAAATCTTCCTTTCTTTATGAAGTAAACAAAAGCTTCCCTAAATTACACATTTCAGCTAATGTGTTCAACACATATCTCTGAGATTCCACACCAGAACACTGAGGATATTATCATATCTGTGTATTTTTATCATGTTCATGGCATTTACCAGTGGTTTATATTTCATCTGAAATCTGCACTGGAACATGTTTAATAATAAAAGACAGATGTGTGGAATCAGTTCCTCCACAGGGTTTAACCCGAATTCACCACAATCACTGAGAAACCCCGAAAGACCAGGTCTGTACATGGTTTCTGTGCTGTAACATCTGAACTCCAGCAGGATTCAGCTTTCACCTCTTTTAATTAGGATGATGATGATGATGATGATGATGATGTTGGATCTGACCCACACAAGAATGTTTATCCAAAATTCCACATTTCTACACTGAGCCTCTCCCCCTCATCTATTTCCTTATGACCCTCTCAGCTCGAGTGTGTGAG
>NC_060894.1:23197500-23205000 GCF_014805685.1 Silurus meridionalis | reverse complement strand
AGAGTTGTGTAGAGCTGTGTGAAGGTGTGTAAGGTGTGTAGAGTGTGCAGGTGTATATAGGTGTAGAGCTGTGTGGAGATGTGTAGAGTGTGTAGAGTTGTGTAGAGCTGTGTGAAGGTGTGTAAAGGTGTGTAGAGGTGTGCAGGTGTATATAGGTGTGTAGAGCTGTGTGGAGATGTGTAGAGGTGTGTAGAGTTGTGTGGAGATGTAGAGGTGTGTAGAGGTGTGTAGAGGAATGTATAGGTGTGTAGAGTGTGCAGGTGTATATAGGTGTGTAGAGCTGTGTGGAGATGTGTAGAGGTGTGTAGAGTTGTGTAGAGCTGTGTACAGGTGTGTAGAGGAATGTATAGGTGTGTAGAGGGTGTGCAGGTGTATATAGGTGTGTAGAGCTGTGTGGAGATGTGTAGAGGTGTGTAGAGTTGTGTAGAGCTGTGTGAAGGTGTGTAAAGGTGTGTAGAGGGGTGTGCAGGTGTATATAGGTGTGTAGAGCTGTGTGGAGATGTGTAGAGGTGTGTAGAGTTGTGTAGAGCTGTGTACAGGTGTGTAGAGGAATGTATAGGTGTGTAGAGGGGTGCAGGTGTATATAGGTGTGTAGAGTTGTGTGGAGATGTGTAGAGGTGTGTAGAGTTGTGTAGAGCTGTGTGAGATGTGTAGAGGTGTAGAGTTGTGTACAGGTGTGTAGAGGTGTGTAGAGCTTTGTGGAGATGTGTAGAAGTGTGTAGAGTTGTGTAGAGCTGTGTACAGGTGTGTAGAGGAATGTATAGGTGTGTAGAGGGGTGTGCAGGTGTATATAGGTGTGTAGAGCTGTGTGGAGATGTGTAGAGGTGTGTAGAGTTGTGTAGAGCTGTGTACAGGTGTGTAGAGGAATGTATATTTGTGTAGAGGTGTGTATAGGTAATTAGGTGGCATCTTGAGAGCCTCACATCCTTTCAGGGTGGAAGTGGTGCAGGATGGCACAGAAGGCGAGACCGTTCCTCCAGGACGTGTTAAAATTGGTCACCTTCACACCTCTATAATGCTGTGTGATCTCCTGACACCACTGCAGCAACGACTGGCTGCTGCTCACCAGGGCGGGGCTCGGGAGTGGAGACACCACCTACACACACACACACACACACACACACACACACACACACACACACACACCCCAAGAGAGATTTGAATGTAGATGAATGGAATACAGAGAGAATAATGTGTTTGATCAACAGTAAAATTCTTCACCTGTTCAGGTATCTGTGTGTCACGCCCGATTTCCTCTAGAGTGATTGATGGAGGGATGTTTTTCTTCATTGGTTCCTCACACGCTGAGGTTCTTACAATGTTCTCCATAACCTCACGCTCACCAATTAATCCTGAGAATCCCAAACCAGAGGAATCTTCAACCTGCAGCTCGCACCTGTAACACAGCCAGAGAGCAGAGATTACACTTCACACACACACACACACACACACACACACACACACACACACACACACACACACACACACACAGGAATCTGATTGGTCAGGAGGTGAGTAGTTTCAGTGCAACAGCAGAAGACAGGTGTTTATGACACCCAGAGTTGAGTACATGAACTCTCTAAAATAGAGAGAGAGAGAAAAAGAGAGGAGAGAGAGAGAGAGAGAGAGAGAGAGAGAGAGAGAGAGGAGAGAGAGAGAGAGAGAGAGAGAGAGAGAAAGGAGAGAGAGAGAGAAAAAGAGAGGAGAGAGAGAGAGAGAGAGAGAGAGAAAGGAGAGAGAGAGAGAGAGAGAGAAAAAGAGAGAGAGAGAGAGAGAGAGAGAGAGAGAAAGAGAGAGAGAGAGAGAGAGAGAGAGAGAGAGAGAGAGAGAGAGAGAGAGAGAGAGAGAGAGAGAGAGAGAGAGAGAGAGAGAGAGAGAGAAAGAGTTTGTGTGAGAGCTCAGATTTTAGTTGTTTATTGACACAGAGTCTCATCAGCTTTAGAGAAGACCCAGAAGCTAGACCTCAGTGATAGTGATCATCTCCTAACCCAGAGTGCTACCTTCTGCCCTCATCATCATCATCATCATCATGAGCCAATCAGAATCCTCGCCTTACAGAGGACACTGAGATTTACACTTACACATCGCTCAGGACTTGAGCAGACTTCAGGATTTCTATTTGAACCTCATGGAGCTGATCTTCAGCGCTATCTCTTTCAGCTGGAACATTCTCTGAACATAACATCTCCTTCCGTTCGTCCTCCAACACCATGTCATGCTCCTTCTGGCTTTTACACGCCTCTGTTCCATCAATGTGAAATTCAGCAGCATCTCCAGGAAGTTCCACAGTCACTTCAGAAACAGAAAGTTCATCCTGATCTACATGTTCTGGTGATGGAGTGCAGAATATGTGTTGACGTGGAGGTGATGGCGGAAGATCAAAGTCTGACTCGGAAGGAACGAGACGCTTCTTTGGGCGAGAAACTGATACAGAAACAGGAACAAGCAGAGGTGATATATCAGTGTCTTCTGCTATTCTGCGAATTTTCTCTAGCAGAAAGTTCTCCTCTGACACAGCAGAATGTCCTTCAGCAGGTTCAGTGAGATAGTCAGGTGAGGCTTCATGTTGAAGAGAAGGCACAGGCTGTGGAACCTCTTTGCTCCCTGGAGAAAGTTTTTCAAGTAATGAAACTGTGAAATCTTCTAGTTGTTCTTTCGGAGTTAAAGTTCTTGTGGGATCTTCTGGTTCTTCTGGTCCTGATTTTGAAGCTCTACTCACATCATCTGCCTGTTTTCCAGTTAATGTTGTTAATCCTTCGAACGTATCTAACTGTCCTTTGTCTGTTCCTACAGATCTACTGACATTATTTGACAGTTCTATCACTGCTCCTAAAGGTCTCTGAACAGTATCTACATGGTTTATAGCTGCTCTTTTGGCATCTTCTGGTTGATCTTTAACTAATGAACATGTATTAGAATGATCTGCTTGTAGCTCTTCTTTCACTTTTTCTAATGATCTGCTGGTGCGTTCTAACTGATCTTTTCCTGAACGTCTGCTGAACTCAGGCTGATCTTTAGCATTTCCTGGTTGATCTTTAGTTGTTACATCATCTGGCTGTTCTATATCTTCTTCTAATGATCTCTTGTTGTTACCTCCCAGTTCCTCAGCTATTTCTGAAGATGCACTGCCATCAGCTGTCTGAGGCTTAGATGGCCCTAAAGGTCTACTCACATGATCTGGTTTATTCTTGGCTCGATCTAAAAATCCTTTAACTTCTTCTACCTGATTTTTTTCTCCTAAATCTACTAAAGAGTTTTTGTGATCAGTGAACTTTTCCTTTTCTGTTTCTGAAGATGGTTTGAGATCAACTGACTCATATATTGCTGTTTGGTCCTTTGAGGGTTCTGCTGCCAGGACTTCAGTAAGTTCTTCTCTCCTCGTTAGAGGAACAGCGAGTTCAGCCTGTGTGTTGAGTTTGTTAGTGCACTCTGATGGAGGGATAAAACTTCCTCCCATCTGTTCCTCATTCTTACTTCCACTTCCTTCATTTGTCTGGTGCTGTAGAAAAACAATAGGTCTGGAGCCAGAGGGAACAATCTGCTCAACTTCCTGCTCTGAAGTGACTTTCTGCTCGGTTTCATCAGGTTTGAGGGCTTGTGGAGGATTTTTTTCCTCGGCTGGTAAGCTGTGTGACACGGGTTTGGGGATGTTGAAGATCTCGTTCCATGCTGTTGATTCTTTTGGTCTGTGAGAAACAGGACACCAGTGAGGAACAAAATCACCAACACTCCATCTCCTACAAGACCTTCTACACATGCAGCGTGCACACACCAGCGCAAACATCTCAGCCTGAAGCACCTGCACTTTCACACTAAAGTGTAAATCAGTAATGTTGAAGATGATAATGATGTTGAAGATTCCTGATCTCGATATTTTAAGGAATAAAAACTTCGATCTCAGGTCAATTTGAGATGTTTGTGTTTTGATGACCAGAAATTTCACTTCCTGTTTTTCACTCAAACTAAGTCAGTAAAATGAAGATGGTAGAGATTTAGGTCACATGACTGACTTCTGCTTCTCAGCCCAGAGAAAGTATGGTTAGCTTTGGTACCATCACCACCATCACCACCACCATCACCACCACCACGTTTCTACCCTTACAGTGTGTACCGTTATGGTTTTGAGCAGAAAAGCAGAATCATCTTAAACATGCAAGAACCAAACCAGCAGAACGCACTGCAACTCCAAGTCAGAAGGTCCAACTGCAGCAGTCATGGATCTCACAGCAGAGACCAGCACACGGCTGGAGCTCTGTATCTTCACACCTCGGTCTACAAACCACACCTACAAACATGCAATTTTTTCTGAAGCACACCAGTACTAAACAGCTCCTGACCATCATACAGTGCAGCAGAGTAGAACTTCCAATCAACCACACTAAACACCAACATCTACAGCAACATGTAAACACGATGTAACTCCAGTTCATGAAAGATGCAGAATGGAAATACTGGAATGTGTGGAGTAAAGCTGCAGTATACAGTTTAGTATTCTCCTCAGAGGAGAACATGCAGAAGAACTCTGATGCTGCTCCTCAAAAACAGGTACACTCCAAGATCACCAACATGAAGCTTTGAACATTGCCTCATGCACTTACCCTTGATCCATATAGAGCTCAGCGAGCCACACCGTCCCCAAGTCCTCCTGCCCCATCTCAAACTCCAGCTCCTCCTCCACTGATTCACACAACACCAAGGGGCTCAAATATGTCTCCTTCTTCTGGAGATCTGGTTCAGGTTCTCTTGGTTCTTCATGAATGTTTTGTAAGTGTTCTTCACTTGAAATGTCATCAAAATCGACTTCTTTTAAGAGTGAAACATCTTCAGCAGAATAAAGACTGCTTGCATTTTTATTATCTGGACTTAAAAATGATCTTCTGGACTTCTCAGTATTCAGGTCTGAGCTCACACTTGCTTGAGGTTTCTGTTCATTTCTCCAGCTTTGACCCTCACTTGAGGATTCCTCTTCACTTATCTTCACCTTGTGTACTGCTCTTTTACTTCTGCTTGTTTCAATCACTGGTTTTACAGACTCCACTTCTCTTCCTACTTCTGAAGCAGCCAACCTCAAGCAGTCCACCAGACTCTGTCCTGAATGCTCTGAAACCACACTCACGTGAACTGCTTCTTCACCAGAACTCTGAGCAGTAAGACCATCTGCAATCACTGAAGTCGTGTCATGTTTCTCTGTAGATTCTTCTGTAGCTTTGACCAGGTTTGCATCACAGAAGGGTTCAGGTGGAAGAATCTCAAAATCTTGGTTTTTAGATTCTGAATCTTCAGGATTGTGGGGTTCTGCAGGAATCGGCTGCATCAGCATGGAGGTCACAGTCTCATAACTGGAGAACAAGCAAGTACGGAGAAAATGGAAATAACCACGATGGAGGACCCAGAGGCCAAAAGAGAACTTACAGACTCTATAAACATTCCTTACTGTCAATTATCATCTTACCCTGTGTTCCTCCAGATCTTCTCACACTTACCCTTTATACAAAACACCAATGATCCCTTTCACCAGGCCAGAAGACTCCAAACCCGTCTTCTCCTGACACTCAGCAGGTGATGCTTCTTCCTCTGAAGCTTTATTTCCATAGTTTTTCCTACAGGATTCATCTTCATCTGTTTCCCTCCACTCTGTTCCTGACCCTGAGCTAAAACTCACACCTCCAACTTTAACACCTTCAACATGTGGGCTGTGAACATTTTCCACTTCGTCCTGTTTCCTGCTTTCACACACATGTCCAAGATGGCTGCCGTAGTGAGGAATGATGGGAAAATAAAAAGGTGTGTTTGGTGAAATGTGATTTCTCACCACTGTATTAAACACACTTCACACACACACACACACACACACACACAAATCTCATGCAAACTAACACACACTTCATGCAGTAGAGACATCTCTATCTTACCCTCCACCCACATTCTCCTCCTCTGTCTCCATTTCACCTGGACTTACTCCCTCGTTCCATTCCCTCGTTCTCTTTTTCTCCACACTGGTCCATACTGGAACTTCATTACTGACCTCTGAGTCTTTTTTCTCCTCAAGTTTAACATTTAACCGTGTGTCATGACCAGCTAATGCTAATGAGAGGACTGTAGAAGCTGTAGATGTTGAAGGCATCCGAGATGTTCCTGCACATTCCAGGTTCTCCTCAGTAATCACAGGTGTTGTGTGATTTATTGGTGTGTTTGATTCCTCCAGCTGGAGCTGCTGCATGTCTCCAGCATGGTCAGAGGTTTCAGCTCTACTATGAGACAAAAACACACTGATAAAGTCAGTTTAGGTCCAGAACACACCACCACCTGGTGTTACACACTCCTGAACACACCACCACTTGGTGTTACACACTCCTGAACACACCACCACCTGGTGTTACACACTCCTGAACACACCACCACCTGGTGTTACACACTCCTGAACACACCACCACCTGGTGTTACACACTTGTCACACTCCTCACACATATCACACTCCTCAAGCATCTCACACTTCTCACACATCTCACACTCTTCACACATCTCACGTCTCACACATATCACACTTCTTACACATCTCACACATATCACACTTCTTACACATCTCACACTCCTTAAACATCTCATACATCTCACTGCTCACACATCTCACACTCCTCACACATCTCACACTCTTCACACATCTCACACACACTCACCCTGCTGCTCTTGCCTCCACTTGTGTGAAAGCTTCCACGTTACTGTCTCCGTCTCGATGTGTCTCCTCTCTTATGCCCGTCTGGTCTTTCTGATCCCTCACACTCTCTAACGCTGCCCACAGAGGGGTCAAGCTCTCCATCTCACTCTCTCCCTCACCACTGGGGGGCACACCCATGTGTGTGTCAGGGATATTTGTTTCTGTGGTATGAGTATCTGCAGCCTGTGTGTCTGCAGAGTGTGTTAATGTGGAGTGTGTGTCCTCAATGGTGTGTATTAATGTGGTGTGTGTGTCCTCAGTGGTGTGTATTAATGTGGTGTGTGTGTCCTCAGTGGTGTGTGTTTCCGTGGTCTGGGGGTCAGTGAAGATTTCGGGTAATATTTCAGACATTTGATTTAAGCTAAAAAAAAGAGAGAAAGAATAAAAAATTAGACCATATACACAGACAGACGGATGGACGGACGGGTGGACGGCCGGACAGACAGACAGACAGACAGACAGACAGACAGACAGACAGACAGACAGACAGTAAGGTGCTGAGGTAAGAAACAGGATGTAAATGACACAATTAAATCTTATTTCACAATACTTTCACCAAAGAAACCATAAATCATATGACTTTGGTGTGTGTGTGTGTGTGTGTGTGTGTGTGTGTGTGTGTGTGTGTGTGTGTGTGTGTGTGTGTGCGCGCGCACTGAGCAACCAGGAGTAATGAGAACAATGCAGGAAATAAACCAATAACAGGAATTGGGACAAGACAAAAACAAGAAGTAAAAGTACATACACATGAGAGTCACCATGAAGCAGTGAGAGCGAGAGTGAGA
>NC_060894.1:23177500-23187500 GCF_014805685.1 Silurus meridionalis | reverse complement strand
CCAGATTACAAATCACACCCACATACGTCGTAAAAGTAATTAGTCTTATCATTAATAAAAACATGTCTGGAGAGATGAAGCGGTTTGTGTGTGTGTGTGTGTGTGTGTGTGTGTGTGTGTGTGTACTTTAGAAGGTGAAAGGGGGTTTCCGCCTCACGGTGTACTTATTTTAAGAAGACAGACAGATGGACAGAAGCAGCTGAAGGTGGAGAGGAGGATGAAGGAGGTGTGTGTGTGTGTGTGTGTGTGTGTGTTATTGGGAACTGAACACTGGATTATAAAGCTCTAGATTACACACAGTATTCATATATATATATAGTACATATTAAAACACATTTAAAAGAACTTAAGGTGAAATAAAGACTGTACTGTGTGTGTGTGTGTGTGTGTGTGTGTGAGAGAGAGAGAGAGAGAGAGAGAGAGAGAGAGAGTGTGTGTGAGCTGATGTTTCCATGTGGTCCGCACCCTGTTGGTTGCTCCATCATGAGCTCAGACACTTTTCACTGAAACACTTCAGCGTGTATGAACATGAAATGACCTACACACACACACACACACACACACACACACACACACACACACACACACACACACTCATTAGAGTGGTTACGCTGTCTCCGGTTGTGATTAGTCACGGGTCTGTGGCTGTGTATCAGATCCTGTGCTGTACACTAAAACTGAAGCCAGAACACACAGCAGTACCAGCTGAAGAGGGAGGGGATATAAGTTGAAGTGGGCGGGGTTATCAGAGGAAGGGGGTGAGTTATTAGTTGAAATGGGCGGGGTTTATCAGTAGAAGTGGGTGGAGATTATCACCCACTACAGTAAATAAAGTATTAGTGAATTTCTGCCATGCATTTGTGATAGAAGAGTATCTGTGAGAGTGAAAGGAAGGTTTATAGGACTGTGGTGAGACCTGAGATGTTTATGGATTAGAAACAGTGGCATTGAGTAAAAGACAGGAGGTGGAGCTGGAGGTAGCAGAGCTGAAGATGTTGAGATGTTCATTGGGAGTGACGACGATGGACAGGATTAGAAATGAGTTTATTAGAGGGACAGCGCATGTAGGACGTTTTGGAGACAAGGTGAGGGAGGTGTGATTGAGATGGTTTGGACATGTGCAGAGGAGAGACATGGGGTATATCAGTAGGAGAATGCTGAGGATGAAGACACCAGGAAGGAGGAAAAGAGGAAGACCAAGGAGGAGGTTTATGGATGTGGTGAGGGAAGACATGCAGGTAGTTGGTGTGAAAGAGGCAGATGTAGAGGACAGGGGGGTGTGGAGACGGAGGATCCGCTGTGGCGCCCCCTAATGGGAGCAGACGAAAGAAGAAGAAGAAGTAGTAAACTCAAAACAGCACTGAACTCATTTACTTAAAAATTGTCGAGGCTCAGATCTCAGAGGGATGTGTTGTGTGTGTTATTTTTAGAACCCAAAACGCTATAAACACATTACAGAGAGACACGTCATTCAGACTGCAGCTTCCTCACACACACACACAACCCAAATATGAGCAGGGATTAAGCCTGAGATCTTTATACATTTCTAATCCAGATGATTTCCTGAGTGTGTTAAAGTTTAGTTGAACTAGGATCTGCTTTGTGTGTGTGAGATTTCTGTGGTTCTGTCTACAGTCACGCAAACAGATTTGGATAAAATAAAATTCCAGACGGAAGAGAAAATTAGGATAAACAGATTAAAAGTTAAGAATGTGTTCTGCAGCTCAGGCCCAGTCAAACCCTCGGTGTGTGTGTGTGTGTGTCTGTGTGTGTTAATAAATATGGTGTGTTTAATAATAAAGACAGCAGCACCACCTAGTGGAGAAGGACATCACAGCAGGAAGCGTGCACTACAGTATTCCTACAAATAATTAAAAATCAAGTGTGAAAATAGAATCCCACTGAAACCTGTGTGTGTGTGTGTGTGTGTGTGAGAGTAAAAGAGAGAGTGAGAGAGAGAGAGAAAGAGACAGGACACTGAGGAGAGGGAGAGTGGTACTTCAGTTCCGGTGTTTATTTCTTATTCAGAAGAAAAACAGTTTATTTGCAGCGTCACCTCCTGAGGTGTATTACAGCACACAGCCATGTGTGTAAGTAAGTGTGTATGTGTGTGTGTGTGTGTGTGTGTGTACAACGTCAGTGCTGCAGGTGTTTGAGGCTCTGCAGTGTGTCTGCACAGGCGCGGATGAGGCCGCACAGCTGCACGCAGGACTCGAGAGAGACGGCAGTGTGGAGCTCCTGTGTGGCCCAGCACAGCTTCTGCAGCACCACGTCCTGTGCCTCCACTGCAGCCTGCTGAGGAGGAGGAGGAAGAGGGGGAGGAGGAGGAGGACGATGAGGAAGAGTGCTGGGGAGACCGCTGGGGTTCTGCAGTGGGGGAGGGAACAGGAAGGGGGAGGGGCTGTGAAGGAGGACGAGGAGGAGGCAGGGCTTTGAGCCCAGATGCCGCTCCTTCACAGTGCTCTGGTCTGCTGCTGGGTGGAGCTTCTGGTACAGTGGGCGTGGCTTCATCTGCATCCAGGGGATGATTGGCGAGTTGTCGCTCTCGTACCTGAGACAGAGCTGCCTGAGCATTCAGAGCTGAAACACACACACACACACACACACACACACACACACACACACACACACACACAGGGTGTTACAGAAACAGTAGTGTGTTTAAACTGGACTCCAGGTCACTTCCTGTGTGTGCCACAGCTTGCTCCTCATCACCTCCTCCTCTTCCTCACAGTGTGATCAGGGTGATGGTACACACTGCTGAGTCAGGAGGGAAAGTTAACAGGAGTGTGATTATGACACACACACACACACGCGACTGAGTCGAAGAGAAACCTGCAGCTTCACACACCAGGGTTGTCCTTATCAATGTCCGAGTCCAGCTCCTGACACGCCACACAGTAATTCTTCTTCTGTTTGTCCTGCAGCAAAATCGTCTGTGGAATAAACACACACACACACACACACACACACACACACACACACACACACACACACACACACACTTTATTAAACATCTCATTCTGGATTTATTCTCTTTACTATAAAAAGCTTCACTAGTCTGGGAACATTCTGGAACGTGGCTGTGGATGCGAGATATTTATGTAGTGTAAGGAGTCTCCAGTTTCAGTCCCAAAGTTAATTAGTACAGTGGAGGAGGTCAGGGCTCTGTGCAGAACACTCAAGTTCTCCATGTCTTAATGGAGCTTCATGTTTACAGGAGCTTCATGATGCTGGAACAGGGTTTGGGAATCATAGTTGCAGTAAAAAAACAATGTTAACACTACAGTATAGAGATGTTCTAAACAACTGGGTGCTTCAGACATTGTGAAAGAAACACAAATAGGTGTGATGGTCAGATGAACATACAGTGTTCAAATCTCTCTCTCTGGACCTGGTTCTGCTCTCACTCTGGTCCTGATAAAGAGAACAAGCATCACAGATTTCTCATACTGGATGCCTGTGTTTTTATTCGGAGACTGTGAAGCTCCTCACCCTGTCCTGGAGACTAAACACTAGAACCCAGAGAGAAGCCTACAAGGGAACCTAGAGAGGAACCTCATGTGGTCCTCATGCACCCACTGAACACAGAGGTGCAGATAGATCAGTACACAGTGCAGTGAAGGAGCAGTGATGGGATGGAGATGGTTACACACCCCGCAGATGTCGCAGCAGTCACCCAGCATCTTGTAGCCCTTCAGTAAATAATCTCCCATCAGTTTACTGATTTTATCCTGCCGTTCCCTCCGAGCCTGGAACACCTTCATCTCCGCCTCGCTCGGGGGTTCCCAATTGAAATCCTCCTCATCTGACAACACACACACACACACACACACACACACACACACACACACACACACACACACACACGTTCAAATACACACACACACACACACACACACACACACACGTTCAAATACACACACACACACACACGTACAAACGTACGTACGTACGTTAATATACACACACACACACACACACACACACACACACACACACACACACACACAGATGTGTGGAATCTATAATGAGAATAGTTGATGCTTCACTGCAGTAAAGGAGAAAATGTGATCACTCCGTCATACACATCCTGCACTCTAATCATCTCAGAGTTCACCAGGAGAATCTCTCATTCAGCTTATTATTATTATTATTATTATTATTATTATTATTATTATTGTTATTGTTATTATTGTTGTTGTTATTATCTCCAGCACATTAGATGCTGATTACGCGGCTCACGCGCTCATTCTGAACTCTGAGAAAATGTTGAGTTTAACGTAAAAAAAGCGCATTAATGATAAATAAAAGCAGTAAAAGTGTGAAAAAGTGAGAATTTCTTTCAGTTTGTACCTGCGTTTAGCGCCATGCTGCTGTTACACACACACACCCCGACAGCAACTAAACCCCGCCCACTTCCGCCTTCTTCCTCTTCTTCTACGGCGGGATTAATGCTGGAGGGGTCCACAGTGCCCCCATCGGCCTGGGCACGAAACACCGCTAGTAACGGAAGATCGGATCATTTTAGTGACTCGGTTCTTTGAATCTCATTCATCAAAATGAACAAATCGTTTTTATTCATTCAGTTCATTTAATTCATTTGATCAGAAATAAAATAAAATATAAAATTTCAGTAAGCAGATTGTCCGTGTACCTTCTGGTCGTTCAATTTTTATCTGAGAAAGAGAATTAAAAAAAGAGTAAAGTGAGCGTTATTATTATTTTATTCTAATACTGCATAGCCAGAATAATACTAATCCAGAATTATAGACACAACAGGTTATTTTCCTGTTTTTTTAATGAATGCACGAAAAAGAGGTGAACTAAAACAAACAAAATGTCCAACTGCAGAAGCAACAAGTCACAGACGCGTCAGTCGCTTCCGATCGGAAGTGGGCGGAGCTTCTACATCATAGAGGGAGGCGCGTGCATAGATTTGTTTTAGAAGGTATGAGATATTTAACATCGATTTTTATTGTATTGATATTTACAAGCAATTGGAACATGCATAAGATGCACAATAAGCAATATAAAAATAAAAAATAAAACCATGTTAATGGATAACACAAAATATATATATTCTTTCTTTCTGTTTTCTTTATATTCTGGCCTCATCATCTGCTTGTCGTTATATAGAACCTTTTATTATTAAGTGGTTTGCCAAATGTAGTCTTTTAATATCAGTGTCCTAATGCATAATGTTGCTTACTGTATTTTATCATTGTTTTCTATGAGAGGAGAACGTTTAAGGTGTGGGTTAAAGTGCAGGTCGGCTGTAATAGACTTATGGACTGTTATGTCATCAGGAGGATTTCTTTTGCAGCCTCCAGTTCCAAATGTGAGTTGAAGATAGAACTCAGTCCTGCACCACATTCAGTACAAAATCTTCTTACATTTCCTGCTGAAAATCCCACTGTTTTCCAATTTTTACACACTAAGTACTCTGAAGTCGAGGAAGACGGCATTCTCAAGACATATTAAGGTGAGGTTCCAAGGCCATTATGGTTGACCTGTTTGAACTTCCAGGTATCTATCTCCTTATTGGCATGTTCCCCTGGTTGCATAACAAGTCAACTTCCTGTGTCATAAATTAAAATAATTTTTCTGTTTTGGTTTCCCTTTTATCTTCTTTTTCATGCAACCATGGAGAAACAGAAAAATGACTTGCTTTTTTTATTACAAAAACTAATAATAACAGTTCAGTTTTTAAATTCTCTTTTTAAAATTAAAATAGAATGAACAGAATAAACACAGACCACAGATCCCCAACACGTCTACATACACACCAACTTTACCTATAGCTCCAATCATTTATATATATACATATACAGCTGCATAGTGTCTGTGGGAGTCACGTGATAAAGGAAAGAACAACTCGGACTAGAAGAGTCGAGTGATGAACTACTCAGTTCTGTTTCCTGTACATAACCTACAGAGATTTTGTGATGCTTTGCTCACGTGCTTTCAGAGGAAATGAATGAATAACTCTTTGAGACGACCTGTTATATTTTGTGTGTGTGTGTGTGTGTGTGTGTGTGTGTGTGTTATTCACTACTACAGCCGCATTTCATCCTTAAAATAAAAACCCCAGTGATTTTAGATAAAAATGACAAAATAATTCCTTGTGACAGATTTTATTTGTGATTCAGAGGCTGAACAGTGAAATGAATCATAAACAACAAGAACATTTATAACTCAATAATATTTATCATACACTTTTATTTCTACATCACAGTACAGATGAAAAAGGAGATATGATTAAGAGTGTGTTGGTGTGTGTTAGTGTGAGTTGGTGTGTGTTGGTGTGTGTTAGTGTGTGTTAAGTGTGTGTTGTCTGAACAGTGGAGTCCCTGTCTATCTTTAAGCGACAGGTGAAGACCTTCCACTTTCTGAAACACTTACAGTTTTTACCAATTGCTTACACACAAAATCTTTTTTTATGTCACACGATTTTTGAAACCTCTCACTCAAAGTGCAAAACTACATGCCAAATCTTTAAAACCATAAGCTCTTTCTCAGCTTTAGACTCAGTTTTCAAATGCATAAAACACTTTTTTCAAAACACTACACACAATTCTCTACCTAAAACACAAAGATCTATCAGGAAGTGACTTGCTTTCCCTTTCCAAACACAACCAATCAAAATGCTACACTTAGTCACCATGTCACACAGACACATCTGCAAACACTAATCGCTTAATTGATCACCAACCAATCACTGCTTTACTTTACAGTAGTGTAGAGAGGCCTATAAATAGGTTAAAGATCAGATTACCTGTTTTGAACAATGGATGCTAACAATGAACAGAGAGCAAGAGGAGGAGGAGAAGGAGGAAGAGGAAGGGGAAGGGGAAGAGGAAGAGGAAGAGGAAGAAGAGGACGAGGGCAAATAAGAGAAGGAAGGAGAGCCATCTCTGATGAGATTAGGGCAACACTTGATGATCATGTAAACAACCATGGTCTGACCGAGAGAGAGGCTGAACTGAGAGTTCAGCCCAACTTGAATCAATTTACAGTGGTGTCCATAATTTGAACCTTCAGACATGAGAACAGGTATGCCATTTTATGACCATTTTAGCATTACAGTAATGTACTGTAAAATACGTCTGACTGCAAAGTATTGCATAAACATTTGTAACTCTGAGTCATTCATTTACTACACTGAGTGGAAAGGCTAAGACATCATCGAGGACGAGGACGAGGACACTTGTTTTCAGATGTACAAGAGACCTCAATTATAAATATGGTTTTGGCCAACAATGCAGTTAGGATTCGAGAGATAAGAGAGCATATCTTGAGTAATGACAACATATTCAACAACATCAATGCTGTAAGCCTGTCGACCATAAAACACATCCTCCAACGGCACCACAAAACTGTAAAAAACGGTAAAATGAGACTTTCCATGTTTGCTTTATTGAAAAAGAAAAAGAAACCTCAACACAGTTATAGTCTGATTTATATTAAGTGTGTAATCCAGTGTACAGTGTAGATTTATTCATTGCTGGAGACTTTTATACGTCGCTCTGGACACGGGTGTCTGCTAAATACTGCAAATGTAAATGTAAATGTTAGGTGTGTTAGTGTGTGTTAGTGTGTGTTAGGTGTGTGTTAAGTGTGTTAGGTGTGTTCATGTGTGTTAAGTGTGGTAGGTGTGTGTTAAGTGTGTTAGTGTGTGTTAGTGTGTGTTAAGTGTGTTAGGTGTGTTAGTGTGTGTTAGTGTGTGTGTGTGTGTGTGTGTTAAGTGTGTTAGTGTGTGTTGGTGTGTGTTAAGTGTGTTAGTGTGTGTTAAGTGTGTGTGTGTTAGTGTGTGTTAGTGTGTGTTGTGTGTGTGTTAAGTGTGTGTTAAGTGTGTTAGTGTGTGTTAAGTGTGTTAAGTGTGTTAGTGTGTGTTAAGTGTGTTAAGTGTGGTAGGTGTGTTGGTGTGTGTTAGTGTGTGTTAGGTGTGTTAGTGTGTGTTAAGTGTTAGGTGTGTTAGGTGTGTTAGGTGTGTTAGTGTGTTAGTGTGTGTTAGTGTGTGTTAAGTTTGTTAGGTGTGTTAGTGTGTGTTAAGTGTGTTAAGTGTGGTAGGTGTGTTAGTGTGTGTTAGGTGTGTTAGGTGTGTTAGTGTGTGTTAAGTGTGTTAGTGTGTGTTAAGTGTGTGTTAAGTGTGTTAGTGTGTGTTAGGTGTTGATTGTTGTTTGACTCCACACTGAACTGATAGACTGCAGTAATTTCTCGTCCCAGTCTTCAGGAAACAGCAGCAACACAAATGCAGCCGAGATCAAAACGAACGCCATCAACCGCATGTCACTGAGGGGCGGAGCCTCCAACAGCCACACATCCACCGCTGTGTATAGACACACACACACACACACACACACACACACACACAGCGAGAGATTAATTCTGAAATAACATACATCAGTATTCAGATGTGTCTCAGTTCCATGTGGTCATGTGACTGTGGACTGCAGTGAGTGTGAACCTGCGCTGGCTGGAACTGTGAGCAGGATCCCGAGTGAGATGAGCTCAGGGTAGTGCACACTCCTCCCATGTTCACTAGCACATTAAACACTGCAACACAAACACACATACACACACAAACACACACACACACACACACACACACACACACACACACACACACACACACACACACAGAGTTACAGTATGCATGTGACATTACTGCAGGAGCACACTACTGGTCAGTGTAGTGTTCCTCTGCAGTGCACTGTGTGTGTGTGTGTGTGTGTGTGTGTGTGTGTGTGTGTGTGTGTACCGAGAAGCAGTGAGGCTGTGGTGCAGAGTGTGTTCCAGGGCATGGGCTGAGATGGTGGCCAGAACTCCACGTGTGTAACATACAGCAGCACACACACCCATGAGTGTAACACAAGTGCACATAGACCCACACAACACAACACAACACTCGCCGGGGCAGGATCAAGTGTCCCTACACGCTTCCTGTACAACACCTGAAAAATGATACACAGCCCAGACACGCACTGTTACTAAACAACCTAAACTAAACACAACCATAAACAAACACACATATATACTGCACAGTGTCACCCTATATCTATATCTACATCTAACACACACACACACACACACACACACACACACACACACATTATAGAGCGCAGAGCAGGAGGCTGATCCGACCCCCAGAGCCACTCCGGTGATAGAGTCACTGTAGAATCCGTCAGAGTACGCTAACATCACGATTCCTGTTATAGAGAGGATCACTGCTACCACCTGAGTGGGAGGGGCAAGAGGGGACGGGGTGGGGGTGGGGTTTAGCTGTTCTGAATTCATAGTGTATGTATCAACATGTGTGTGAGTGTGAGTGTGTGTGTGTGAGTGTGTGTGTGTTAGATGACCCTGACTCCCAGGAAGCGCTCCTTAAGGCAGATCCAGCTGAGCAGGAAGGTGAAGGCGGAGTTACAGCACATCACAGAGCTGCAGTCTGTCACTGAGATGGTGCTGAGAGCGCGCAGGTACAGGAACCCCGACACACACCACAACAATGAGAACGGAGCAGAGAACCTCAACATCATTCTCACTGTCACCTCACCATCACCCAGGAACCTTACACACCTCCTACACACAAATACACACACACACATATACACACACATACAAACACATATACACATATACCACACACATATACACATGCATACACCCACACATACACATACACACACACACACACAAACACACACACACATACACACACACATACATACATAAACATATAAACACACACACATACATACATACATACATACACATATACACACACATAGACAAGCATATATGCACCCACACATACACACATGAACATACATAAACATATATAAACACAAACACGCATATAGATACATACACATAAACACACACACATGCAACACACATGCACAAACACATATATATGCACACACATACATACACACACACACGCACGCACGCACACACACACACACACACACACACACACACACACACACACAGA
>NC_060894.1:23167500-23170000 GCF_014805685.1 Silurus meridionalis | reverse complement strand
TAAATGCTGTTTGTGGACTACAGTTCAGCGTTCATCACCATCATTCCCTTCACGCTCACCTATACAGGAGTTTAAAAACCTGGAGAGATGGTGCCAGGAGAATTAACCTTCTCCTGAACGTCAGCAAGACTAAGCAGTTGATAGTGGACTTCAGCATGAAGCAGGAGCGGCCATACCAACCGCTAAACATCAACTGGACCCCAGTGGAGAGAGTGGACAGTTTCTGGTACCTAGGTGTTCACATCACACAGGACCTGTCTTAGAAGCCCAGCAGCGTCTGAGGTGCTAAAGACTTTCTACACCTGCACTATTGAGAGCGTTCTGACGGGTAGCATCACTTCCTGGTTCGAGAACAGCACCATGCAGGACAGGCGAGCCCTCCAGAGGGTCGTGCGGTCAGCTGAACATACCATCCACACCGAGCTCCCTGACCTCCCTGACCTCTCTAGCTTTATTTTTCCTTTATGCTTAAATGCCGGACCGTCATAAAAAGCATTTCACTGCACGTCGAACTCTGTATGTATGTGTATGTGTGTGTGTGTGTTTGTGTGAGTGTGTGTGTGTGTGTGTGTGTGTGTGTGTGTATCTTACTTCGAATGTAAAGGCATACGCTTGTTCTCCAGCTTTCTTCAGCAGTGTGTTGTGCATGTCAGTGAGCTGGGGTTTGTGTCCTGCCTCAGGATAAAGCTGGATGTGATTAATCCAAATGTCCTTCCTGAAAATCAGCCCGATCACGTCCAGGTCCTCATTACCATACCGAAACGCACAGCACAGCTGGACCCACACTGTATACACACACACACACACACACACACACACACACACACACAAACACACACACACAATAAGTAAATTTCGTAAATTTCATAAAAATGAAGGAAAATAAAAAATAAAATAACTGTTTGTGTACACACACTCACACACACTCACACTCACACACGCATACACTCACACACGCCCACTCACACACACAAACATACACAAACACAAACATACACGCACACACAGAGACCCACACAAGGAAGGTCACACACAGACACACCCTCACGCACACACACACACACACACACACACTCACACACGCATACACTCACACACGGCTACACTCACACACGGCTACACTCACACACACAAACACAAACATACACGCACACACAGAGACACACACAAGGAAGGTCACACACACAGACACACCTCACGCACACACACACACTCACTCACACACACTCACACACAGAATTGACCTTTTCTGTCCCCTAGGTCTTTGGGGTCAATCTTCACCACACCCTCTGCAGGAAACACACACATTCATATATATACACACACACACACACACACACACACACACACACACACACACAGTAGGAGCTATTACACGCTTAAGTTCAGTTCTGAGTTATAAAGCAGTTTTACAGAAATATCAATAAATTACATTTTAGTGTAATAAAGTGTTTCATTATTCCCTTTACATTTATTGATTTATTGATGATGTAAATAGTAAATAGAAACAGAATCTCAGCAGAAACGGAACAATAATAAATAATTACACACTTTATTCTTTTATTTTAAACTTTATTTCAGTTCAGCTTTATTTGTTTCTTACCAACAGACTCCACGCTGTCCACATTATCAATATAATCCCTCTTTCCCAGGTACAGAGTGAGCTACACACACACACACACACACACACACACACACACACACACACACACACACACACACACAATCAGTAATGATCTTTATGGTTTTAATGAGTTTTTAATATTAATTTATTCATAACAATGATTAAAGTAGATTGTTGGGGGGGGCGTACCTGACCGTTACCACTGGTCTTCTTATAAACCCTGAAATAAAAGAGAGATAGAGAGATAAACAAACAAACAAATAAACAAACAAACTAAATAAATCAGTAAATAACTAGCCCACAGTGCAGTGCCGGTACTCACTTATCCACCATGTTTCCTGTTTCACTGATCTGTAAAAGAAATCACTATAGTGTTAAATACATTCACATCAGAGACACACAGCAGTTTGCTGCAGGGACGTGTGTGTGTGTGTGTGTGTGTGTGTAATGAGATTACAGAATTAGATTATGGATTTAAATCCACTTCAGTTGGATTTTTTTATAATCTTTACTACATTTAAAGACGTCTGAGTGTCATGTGCTTCATGTGGTTTTTTAGTGAGTTGTGTGTAGTGTGTGTTATTGTGTTGTGTAGTGGTTGTGTTGCACTGGTGGACAGTAAAAAAGTAAATGTATTTAACTGAAGTGTTTCCATGTGGTGAGATTTTTACTGTAACTTCACTACATTTGAAAGTTAAATATCTTCCTTTTTACTCAAATACATTAAACCGCTTAAATATTATTTACACTCATTCTGCATTAATTACTAAACAGTTATAAACATACTCCCTCTCTCTCTCTCTCTCCTCTCTCTCTCTCTCTCTCTCTCTCTCTCTCTCTCTCTCCTCTCTCTCTCTCTCTCTCTCTCTCTCTCTC
>NC_060894.1:23132500-23152500 GCF_014805685.1 Silurus meridionalis | reverse complement strand
TTCTCTTAGATGAAGGTCATGGTGCTGCAGATTGTCTCTCCTCTCCTCTGGTGAACAGGTAAAGCTCAATCTGTGCAGCAGAACACACACACGCACACACACACACACACACACACACACACACACACACACACACACACACACACACACACACACACACACACTCACAATAACCTTGTGATATTGGTGCTGTTTGATGTCATTGTTCTGTTGCATGCATACATTTATCTGCATCATGACAGTGTGAGTATGTGTGTGTGTGTGTGTGTGTGTATGTGTATGTGTGTGTGTGTGTGTGTGTGTGTGTGTGCAGCAGCATGTATTTCAGACTGAATAAATCCTTTATCTAATCTGGGACTGGAGATCTGTGTATGAGGTTGAGTTCAGAAAGAATCATCACACTGGGATTTTTCATTATTAACTAAAGAACCAGTTGGACGGTATTAATGTTGAAAGTGTTTATAATGTGTTTAACAGTAGATTTCAGAGCATTTCAGAGATTCAGATGTAGATTTTTCTGAAGAAGCGCGTATTAAAAGCAGAGAAGTGGAATGAAGATAAGTGAGTTGGAGAGATGTTTCCTACAGAGATCATTACAGAATGATGAAGAGATAAAGGGTTTTACATGGTGCATCCTCATGTCTGTTCTCCACAGGAACACAGGGGTCGACTGATTTTACTGATACTGATATCTGGGTTGGATTGTTCTCACTGATAAACAATTCATAAACTAATCGTTTTTAAAATGTATACTTCGTTTAATTAGTACTGAACTTTATTACAAACATAAAAGTACTACATCATGAAAAGGTGCTAAAGGAAATAAATATTGATATAATCATTAATAAATATAATTATATGATGGAACAAATGATAAATAATAAATATGCAGTCTCACGTTTTTAAAAAATTGCCTCTAGAGGCCGCTCTTGTAAAGAAAGCGGACTGGAAGCTGGAAAGAATCGTTCCAGCGATTAACAGCAATATCGGTCTGATTAATCAGCAAAACCAATGAATCAGTCGACCACTAACATACCCTGGAGACCGAAATGAGCCATAAATCATTTTTAGGTTAAATACGATCATTAAAGTTTATTATTCTCCTTCTGCTTCTAATGATTGCTAAGGAACTGTCTGTTTATTCCCACCAACTTGTTTGTGTTAATAATCATCTGTTTTACTCAAATGTTTTTGCTTTGAAGGGTGCCAATATTTTTGGTCAGGTTTGTAGGTTTGGGGTGATTCCATTCCAGCTGTTTGACCAGGACATGATGTTAGTGTTGAGGTGTTTTAGATGTTAAGTGTAACTTGTGATTTTTCTGTAAACCCCAGACTGGGACACGGAGTGTGTTCTGCTACTTCCTGCTTGGATGAGAACTGACCCCAGACCTGCACAGTTCTTGCTCGTGACTTTGTGTGTTTGTGTTTGTATATGTGTGTGTGTGTTGTGACTGTTGTGTTTCTGTTCGTCTGTGTGCCGTTCGATGTGATTTTCGGATTGGTCAGTTCAGAGAGGGCGTCGGTCTGCATGTCCTGGAGCCCCGCCCCCATCATAAGCTGCTCAGGTTGTTTTGATGTCGTCCCTCACAGTAAAGGGGCACCGATGCACTCAGATGAGTCGGGGAGCTCCAGTCCTGTTCTGACAGACCCTGTGATGTTCTCACCTCGACCCCAGAACCGTAACCGCCGCAGTGAGTTGGCCGGGGTGGGGGGGGCAGTTAGGGGAGGTGGAGGGCTGTAGAAGGGGTGTTTGGGTGACAGTAAAAAAGATCGTTGATGTAAATCTCTTGTTTATAGATTTTTTTAACCCTTTAGGGAGCTTGGGGTCATTCAGGGTAAAACTGTAGACACCAGGAGCAGTTTAGGGGTTATGCAGTATCTTATAGTGAGCTGGTCCTCTGCTCATGGGCTGTGTTTAGTCCTGGTTGAAGACACTGGGGATCTGCAAAATGTGATTAAGGACATTTAATCAATTAATCACTGTGGATGTGAGAGTGGTATTGATCAGGTGTTTGGTGGTGTTTCCTGTGGTGTGTTGCAGGCTGGCCAGGAACCTCAAACTCTGTGGATATTTGTGAGACTTTAGAGGACTGGACCACCGACCTGTCCTTCATCTCCGACTCAGATGAAGAAGACGACATCCTGCTGGTGAGAAAACATCTTTATTTAATTATTTATCGTGCTGATTAGTTCAGTAGAAACCTGAACAGAAGGTTCACAGTTAAGTGATCTGTGTTTAGAGGTACAGTGTGTGTGTGTGTGTGTGTGTGTGTGTGTGTGTGCGTGCGTGCGTGCGTGTGTGTGTGTACACCATCATATCACAACTCTATAGAATTTGTATTTAGCCACAGGTTTGTTAACATTAAGATGTTTTCCAGGTTCCTGGGAAATACCGAGCTCTGGTGGATCACCGTAATTGTGGTAAAGATGATGTCATCATAAAACACGGTGATGTCATCCACCTACTGCAGGGAAACACAGCGGGGATGTGGTGTGTTTTATAATAAATAAATGTTAGATGTGTGTGAGATTCTGCAAACCCTGGTGTGTGATTAGACTGCTCTGATTTAGGCACGTCAAAAACCTGACTCGTGAAGGGGAGGGGAAACTACCCGCTAATGCCCTGCACAGAATTCTGGGAAATGTTGACAGAAGTCATGTGATCAGACCTGGAGGGGAGTTTACAGTGAGTAAAATGAATTTTATAACTGTTTCCATCTCACATCAAATTCACCGCAATTTTAAAACAGTACATCTTACAATCCTGCTCATATTGCTAAACGTACTAACCTGTGTGTGTGTGTGTGTGTGTGTGTGTGTGTGTGTGTGTTTTCTCACAGGCTCGGGAAATATAAGCAGTGTGGTGAACACGGCGTGATGAGATTCTCCATTATTAAGGAAACATTTACATTATTTTCCAGCATGAACACACACACACACACACACACACACACACACACACACACTCACACACACACACACACACACACACACACTCACACACACACACACTTTCAAAGCACAGCCGTCTCTGTACCATCATCACAGTGTGTCACAGTGGAGAGTTCTGCACACAGGACTGTCATCAGAGTTTCATTCTTAAGGCAGCAGGAGAGAAAGAAATCAAGAATCTCCTCAGAAGGCGTCAGTGTGAAGAGCCGTGTGCTGAAGCTGCCTCGAGTGTGTGTATGGACTGATTTCATCTAATGATCAATAATCAGACTTTCTACATTCCACACTAGGGCTGGACGATATGACCCAAATATCATATCACGATCCTGAAGGACATTCTACAATAAACAGTGCGTTTTAAAAGATATTTAATTCCAATTTAATTAAATGAATCTAAACTTTATACAATTTAAAATAAAAAATCAACAACATCTATTCTATACCATTAAAAAAACAATATAATCGATACATCGCCATGGCAACACTGTGTCAGGAAAGAGTATTGTGATATTGATACGATGGCTGTATCGGCCAGCTCTGCTCCACACATGTGCTCCTGTCTGCTCTTAGCCTCTTTACACATGATTTACCTCCAGGAAGTAAGTGTGTGTGTGTGTGTGTGTGTGTGTGTGTGTGTGTGTGTGTGTGTGTGTGTGTCTCTACAGTATGGAGCATAATGAAGTGTGTGTTGGTAAACACTCGCCTGTTTTAAAATCGACTTTGTGCCAAACTGTGACATCACAACATCTGTTTCTTATCCGGTTTTATACTTTGGTAGTGTTTTCATAGCATCATGGATTTATTACTTATTTATTACTGCTTTACTGATCACACACACACACACACACACACACACACACACACACATGCATATATAAAGTATTGTTAATAAACATTACAGAGCCTTTAGTCTTCTCCACCGGCGCTGTGTGTGTGTGTGTGTGTGTGTGTGTGTGTGTGTTGGACATGCTGCTGATGCTGTTGCTGGAGATGTTTGAAGTAGTAGTGTGTTGAGGAGAAGGTGGAGTGTGTGATGTGACTCTCAGGTCATGTGTAAGCACAAAATGTACAGTGCTATCAGAAGTGTTTTCCCTCAGTGCCGTGTGGAAATGTGTGGAAATGTGTGGAAATGTGTGGAAATGTTCTCTGTGTATATCACTGTACCAAAATTCAGGCTTTTTTTGTTTTACTGTTTAGAAAATTCAGGAACACATCCAGATGTTTACAGTGTGTTCTGTAGGTGTGATTCTTCCCTCTGTAGCTGATGCTTCATGAACACAGCGCTTTAGATCTGAATGAACTACTGTTTCATCAATATGATGTGTGTGTGTGTGTGTGTGTGTGTGGACTTTCTTTAGACACTATTATTATTATTATTATTATTATTATTATTATTATTATTATATTATTGGTCCCCTGGTGGTCTAGTGGTCAGGATGTGGCGCTCTCACCACTGCGGTCCAGGTTCGATCCCCGATCAGGGAACCAACCCCAGTGCACTCTCAGTGCCGGCCTCAAGCCCGGATAAATGGGAAGGGTTGCGTTAGGATTATTATTATTATTATCATTATTTTATTATTATTATTATTTTATTTTTATTATTATTATCATTATTTTATTTTATTATTATTATTTTATTTTTATTATTATTATTTTATTTTATTATTATTATTATTATTATTTTATTATTATTATTATTATTATTATTATTATTATTATTATTTTTTTTGCTGAGTAATCACTGAAGCTGTGTTCCAAACACTACTGTGGAGTTTTTTTCTTTCAGAATTTTTATTTCAGTTCCTGCTGCACTGGAAACTGAGGTTAAGAAACAATGGTATAAATGTGTTCAGGGAGGAACATCTTCTCATCCAGAGGTACCTGCTCTGATTCCCGTGATGTTTGTGATCCAGTTCATGTATCTGGACACACGGGTGTAGACGCCGTACTTCCCCTCTTTAGCACACTCGTCTCCCCAGCTGATGATGCCAGTCAGGAACCAGGTGTTTGAGTTGAGTCTGGTGGCATGAGGTCCTCCGCTGTCTCCTTGGCACGAGTCCTTGCGTGTGGTGAGGAACCCGGCGCAGAACATGAAGCGTGAAATCTTATCGCTGCCTTTACATTCAGTGCGGTCCACGTAGGGAACCTCCACCTTCTGCAACGTGTCGGACTCCAGTCCTCCGTACCGCATCCGGCCCCACCCACTGACCACCGAAACCTGAGCACTCTTTAGCAAGTTCTCTGTTAAGGTCTTTGGGCCCAGGCAGATGGGGATGATGTACTCTGAGAACGTGACGGGAGTTTTGAGCTTCAGCAGGGCGATGTCGTGGTTGTGGCTTTGCTTGTACAGATAGTTCGGGTGCATGTGGTGCTCTTCGATTTCATAATCGCTTTCCCGCTGCTCATCAACCTTAACATTATGTTCTCCTGGTGGGAATGAGAGATGGTGAGAGAGGGTTCAGGATCTTAGTTAGTTCAGGAAAGAAAGCAAAAATTATGACTTTGTGGAACGCTAACCCTAACCCTGGCTCTCATGAGGTACCTGTGGGTCTGTGGATAATCAGATTTATCAAAGAAAGATCTTCAGTAAGTATGTTCCATCACCAAACCTTCAACCTGCAGAGATCTGAGGCCCCAGGTGCACCATGCAACTTACATTTAATGAAGATTACAGGAGATACATCAAACCCAGAAGATCTATGAGTTTTCTGTCTAATAAGCAAATGATGTGCAGGTTCTCTGCCTGAGCAACCACACAAAGACCATCTGAGCTCTGACCCAATTCCAGTGTTCTGAGCTTAATCCGACTCTTACCTAATCTGATGAAGAACTTTCCGATTCCTGCTTCCACCAGGCAGTGAGCAGCAGTGATGATCCACACCTCACTCAGGAGAGAACCGCCACAGAACACCACCTTCTTCTCCTTAAGGATCAGTGCTGCCTAGTGAGGAGATGGAGAATAACTTCTCTCTCTCTCTATCCCTCACTCACACACACAAACACACACACACACACACTCTTTTACCTGCCAGGGGATCTCTCCAGGGATTGCTTCAAGTCCTCCTACGATGCGCTGGAGTCTGTTGCTCTCATCTTTAATGGAGGGTAAAGTGGGGAAAAAATCCCAATAATGTTGTGTGAGTGTTGGTCTGATGGTGGTGCTGCTGAGCTCAGAGGAACTGGAACTTTCTGATGCTGTGATGTTGCTCTCTGTCATGTTCTCCTCTCTGAAAGCGTGAATCTGGATCACATTTTCCTCTGTGAGAAAAGTTCTGGTGGCAAGAATGCTGCTGATGTTCTTCCCCAAACGACCACAGGGGTAATCACCTACACACACACACACACACACACACACACACTCTCAGTGGACGTATTTATGACTCAGTGGTATCAGTCTCTGAGTTTTGAGTTTGGGAAGAGTGATGGAAAGAAGAAAGTGACCTGTGGGTTCGCAGCTTCTCTCATCTGCAGCGAGTGTGTATCCATCAGCACAGTCACACACCACACCCTTCACCTTCTCCACCACACAGAAGTGCATACAGCCTCCGTTATTCACATCACACTGCCTCGCAAACTCTGTAACACACACACACACACACATACATACACAACGTCAGGTGACAACAAACACAATTCAATATGTATCCGTGTGCGTGAATGTGTGTGTGTGTGTGTGTGTGTGTGTGTGTGTGTGTGTGTGTGTGTGTGTGTGTTCAGTAGATAATGAGTTGAGTGGAAACGTCTCCTACTAAGCTGCTGCATGGCTTTGACCTGAGACCTGAGACGTTGGATAAAACCCTTAGCTCCAGGAGTAGGAGGAGGAGGAGGTGGAACATCTCCTTCCTCCCTCTTAATCTATTAAACACCATGTCATCTCTTCATCGGCCCGAGAGAAGCGACACAAATGTCAACGTGAACACTGAGATCTTACCCAGAATGCAGTGCTACAGCTTGAGATATTTCCCTTCTGATCAACACTCAGAAGCTTCATCTTCATCATCTAATCATCACACTCCTCACTGAGGACCTGCTGACTCACCACACAGTACACCCTACTACACACTGTGTGTTCTGACCTTCTCAGGGATGTGAAAGCTGGATACAGACAGACAGACAGACAGACAGACAGACAGACAGACAAACAGGGGACGAGGTTCTTGCCGAGTTCGCAGTTCTTGCCGCTGAAGCCGGAGGTACACCAGCACATGTAGGAGCTCAACCCGTCTTTACACTTCCCTCCATTCTGACAAGGAGATGACAAGCACTGATCTCCATCTGACACACACACACACACACACACACACACACACACACACACACAGGTTCTTTATGGAAGGTACAGAACATTAAGAGTTTGGAGGCGGAGCCGGACACACAGGTGAAACACTATAACATCTATATAAGCTCCACCCCTTTTGGTCTGTGGTGCATGATGGGAATGTGTCTATAAACTGCCTGCACCTTTTCATGTGTACAGTATTAATGCACACACACACACACACACACACACACACACAGTTACTGTGAGTAAATGAAGGCTCACCGATGTAACCGATCCAGAAGTCTCTCTGAAAAGGAAACATGAGTTTTAAAAAACCATAACGAAAATGACGAATATTAAAAAAAACATTAAACAGATTCATCTACACAGGGTGCCAATAATTCTGCATCTGTGTATTCATATTCACTTATGAAGCTTTTATTACTGTCATGTATAATTATCACTTATTTGCATTTAAAGTGTGAAACATCTTGCTGGAGATCATGTTCTTCTTCCTCCTGTTCTGAAAGTGTAACGTGATTTTCACGTCTACTTACTGTTTTCTCCATGTTTTCAAAAACTTCACGTGCTTCCTCAAAGGTACATTTCTCCTCTATACACTCCCTCTCCAGGTTATCTCTCATCATCTCCTCCAGAGCTCCTTTATTAAAGCGTCTCTGTCTCGATAACACCGACTGGGCCGTCTGTCTAGACAGGAACACAGACACTGTGGGGGGGGGGTATTCGTTCTGTCTTTTAATTATAAATCTAATATAAAATGTACATCAAAATAATCACATTTTTAATTCAATGTTTTATTAAATAAAAAACATGTTTATTCTGTAAATAGTTTAATTGTATTTCTACATGTGACTAACAACTGAGCAGTTGATTGTTGAGGGCCTTTCTCAGGGGCCCATCAGTGGCAGCTTGGTGGTGCTGGGATTTGAACTCGTGACCTTCTGATTAAGAGTCCAAATCCTTCACCACTGAGCTCCACACCGAACCCCCCACCCGTGGGTCTGTTTGTGTTTATTTCTGATCAAAGCAGTAATTAATATTCAGACTTTATCATTAAACACAGAAATCACTTCTTGTTTTCAGACTAAAGTCACTTCATCTCCACGTCTGTCTGCAAGAAGGAACAGAAACACGTGCCAGAGATAAACAGAGGTTTAGAACCTGTACGTACCTGATGGCGTCACACAAACCTCCAAAATCATCACAATTAAAATTCCATTTATTACAGAAAGCAGAGAAAATTTCTCCATTTTTCTCCCTAAACTGCTACGATTCCAGTCAGACTGTTACTCAAATAGTCCAAAGTTCAGCAAAACACACACACACACACACACACACACACACAGAGAGAGAGAGAGAGAGAGAGAGAAGATTTTTTTAAAGGAAGTTGTTTACCATATATGGATATGGATTTGGGGGCGTTTCTTTGTAGAATTGTGTTTGTACAGATGTGTGTACAGATGTGTACAGATGTGTGTACAGATGTGTTATCAAGCCCGGGTACCAGGTGTCACTTTGACTTCAGCTGCTGCTGATAAATAAAACTACACTTGAGGAGAATCAGATACAGGAGTTTACTGTAAAGATAATAAACAACCAAATAAATAAACAAATAAATATATAAATAATCCTAATTCTCCGGCAGTAGATGCTTTTTAGATGATGTTTCTGGGATTTAAAGAAAGTGTGCTAAAGAAATAAAGCGAGAATAAAACAGCTCTCTGGCTCTCTGTATTTCCGCGGTTTTGCCGCCAGATGGCAGAAAAGTGCAACTTTCTTACTTTCTATTATTAATATTCCGTTATATTACACTTGACTTCTGACTTAATGCGGGGTGTGTGTGTGTCTGTGTGTCTGTGTGTGTGTGTGTGTGTGTGTGCGTGCATGTGTGCGTGCGTGTACATTATATGTGTAAAACTGCTTTGAGACAATGTTTATTGTTAAAAGCACTGAATGTGAATGTGTTTAACCTCTTGATTTATAGGCTGAATAATATAAAGCGCCCTTAGAGATTGGAACAGGAAGTTCAGACTTTGCATTTAATTTCCTCCTTTAATCCGATCTCATTTCCTCTCACATCAATAACATCTCTAATGACCACGACCACCACACACCCTACACTCTGCACTGGACCTGTCCCAATCCACACACCCTACAGTTACATTTTAGATAGATTATAAAACACTTCTACTGATTCCTCAAATAATAAAGACTCCAGCAGGGGGCAGATGTTTCTCTTATAAACACCACAGTTATGAATCAGTGTTCAGGACTCAGACAGTCTCAGTGTTTAAGTCTTTAGTCCTCTCAAGGTTTCTTCCTCATACCATCTCAGAAAGTTTTTCCTTCACCACAGTCATCATCAGGGAGAAATTAATAAAGAACAAACTTATAGTTATAAAGTTCTACATTTCGACTTTAGAACCTCTTTATCTCTAAACTGCTTTGGGAAAATGTCCACTGTTAAAAACACTACACAAATCAAACACTACACAAAACAAACACTACACAAATCAAACACTACACAAATCAAACACTACACAAAACAAACACTACACAAATCAAACACTACACAAATCAAACACTACACAAAACAAACACTACACAAATCAAACACTATGCAAATCAAACACTGCACTAACCAAACACTGCACGAACCAAACAGTGCACTAACCAAACACTACACAAATCAAACACTACACAAATCAAACACTGCACAAATCAAACACTACACAACCAAACACTGCACAAATCAAACACTACACAAATCAAACACTGCACAAAACAAACACTACACAAATCAAACACTGCACAAAACAAACACTACGCAAATCAAACACTGCACTAACCAAACACTGCACAAATCAAACACTATGCAAATCAAACACTGCACTAACCAAACACTGCACAACCAAACAGTGCACTAACCAAACACTACACAAATCAAACACTACACAAATCAAACACTGCACAAATCAAACACTACACAAATCAAACACTGCACAAATCAAACACTGCACAAATCAAACACTACACAAATCAAATACTACACAAATCAAACACTGCACAACCAAACACTACACAAATCAAACACTACACAAAGCAAACACTACACAAACCAAACACTGCACAAAACCAAATATGGCACAAACCAAACACTACACAAACCAAACATGGCACAAAGCAAACACTACACAAATCAAACACTACACAAAACAAACACTACACAAATCAAACACTGCACTAACCAAACACTGCACAAATCAAACACTATGCAAATCAAACACTGCACTAACCAAACACTGCACGAACCAAACAGTGCACTAACCAAACACTACACAAATCAAACACTACACAAATCAAACACTACACAAATCAAACACTACACAAAACAAACACTACACAAAGCAAACACTACACAAACCAAACACTGCACAAACCAAACATGGCACAAAGCAAACACTACACAAATCAAACACTACACAAAACAAACACTACACAAAACAAACACTACACAAACCAAACACTACACAAACCAAACACTGCACAAATCAAACACTGCACAAACCAAACACTACACAAATCAAACACTGCACAAATCAAACACTGCACAAACCAAACACTACACAAATCAAACACTACACAAAACAAACACTACACAAAACAAACACTGCACAAACCAAACACTACACAAACCAAACACTGCACAAATCAAACACTGCACAAACCAAACATGGCACAAACCAAACACTGCACAAACCAAACACTGCACAAATCAAACACTACACAAATCAAACACTGCACAAATCAAACACTGCACAAATCAAACACTGCACAAACCAAACATGGCACAAACCAAACACTGCACAAACCAAACACTGCACAAATCAAACACTACACAAATCAAACACTACACAAAACAAACACTACGCAAATCAAACACTGCACTAACCAAACACTGCACAAATCAAACACTATGCAAATCAAACACTGCACTAACCAAACACTGCACTAACCAAACAGTGCACTAACCAAACACTACACAAATCAAACACTACACAAATCAAACACTGCACAAATCAAACACTACACAAAACAAACACTACACAAATCAAACACTACACAAATCAAACACTGCACAAAACAAACACTACACAAATCAAACACTACACAAAACAAACACTACGCAAATCAAACACTGCACTAACCAAACACTGCACAAATCAAACACTATGCAAATCAAACACTGCACTAACCAAACACTGCACGAACCAAACAGTGCACTAACCAAACACTACACAAATCAAACACTACACAAATCAAACACTGCACAAATCAAACACTACAAATCAAACACTGCACAAATCAAACACTACACAAATCAAACACTACACAAATCAAATACTACACAAATCAAACACTGCACAAATCAAACACTACACAAATCAAACACTACACAAAGCAAACACTACACAAACCAAACACTGCACAAAACCAAATATGGCACAAACCAAACACTACACAAACCAAACATGGCACAAAGCAAACACTACACAAATCAAACACTGCACAAATCAAACACTACACAAAACAAACACTGCACAAATCAAACACTGCACTAACCAAACACTGCACAAATCAAACACTATGCAAATCAAACACTGCACTAACCAAACACTGCACGAACCAAACAGTGCACTAACCAAACACTACACAAATCAAACACTACACAAACCAAACACTGCACAAATCAAACACTACAAATCAAACACTACACAAAACAAACACTACACAAAGCAAACACTACACAAACCAAACACTGCACAAAGCAAACATGGCACAAAGCAAACACTACACAAATCAAACACTACACAAACCAAACACTACACAAACCAAACACTACACAAACCAAACACTGCACAAATCAAACACTGCACAAACCAAACACTACACAAATCAAACACTACACAAAACAAACACTACACAAAACAAACACTGCACAAACCAAACACTACACAAACCAAACACTGCACAAACCAAACATGGCACAAACCAAACACTGCACAAACCAAACACTGCACAAATCAAACACTACACAAATCAAACACTGCACAAATCAAACACTGCACAAATCAAACACTGCACAAACCAAACACGGCACAAACCAAACACTGCACAAACCAAACACTGCACAAATCAGACACTGCACAAATCAAACACTACACAAATCAAACACTGCACAAATCAAACACTGCACAAACCAAACTCTGCACAAATCAAACACTACACAAATCAAACACTGCACAAATCAAACACTGCACAAATCAAACACTACACAAATCAAACAATGCACAAACCAAACATGGCACAAACCAAACACTGCACAAACCAAACACTGCACAAATCAAACACTACACAAATCAAACACTGCACAAATCAAACACTACACAAATCAAACACTGCACAAATCAAACACTACACAAATCAAACACTGCACAAATTAAACACTGCACAAATCAAAAACTGCACAAATCAAACACTACACAAATCAAACACTACACAAATCAAACGCTGCACGTGAACAGTTTTTTTGTTTGTTTTGTTCTGTTTTTACGCTTTTTGTTAATAAAATTATGATTACAGCAACATTTCACTACTGATCAATTTAAAGCTGAACAATTCAATTCAATTCATGTTTATTTGTATAGCGCTTTTAACAATGAACATTGTCTCAAAGCAGCTTTACACAGATAATGTGGTGATTAAAAGTAAATATGTTCTTTGTAAGTATGTTTGTCCCTGATGAGCAACACACACACACACACACACACACACACACACACACACACACACACACACATAGAGCTAGTATGTGAGTGAGCAGTGTGAGCAGTATGATTTGGGATTGATTGATTATTGATCGGTAATTATTGGATTATTGATAATAAACCGCTGAATGCCCGGATGTTGTGGCGGTGATTTCTGCAGGAAAATTCTCAGGGATTCGGTGCAGGGGTTCTGTTAGTGCAGTCTGTGTGTGTGTGTGTGTGTGTGTGTGTGTGTGTGTGTGTGTGTGTGTGTGTGTGTGAGCTGAATACGTGCTGCAGAAGAGCTGAGAGACCGTGGGGCAAAACAAACCCCACCATCCATTCCTATCCCCCTCTCCATCCATCCTTCTCGCTCTCTCTCTCTCTCTCTCTCTCTCTCTCTCTCTCTCTTTCCATCTTTACAGCATCCGCCTTCAGCGCGCGCCGCTTTGACACGATTCTGATGAGCAGATGAGAATCAGGGCGCGTGAGTGCGCGTTCCGGTCTGCAGCAGGGAGCGCGTGCAGTCTACAGGGTCTCGGGGATGTTTTGTGTTTCTGAGGTTGTTTTATTGTGTTTGTGTGAAAAGCAGCAGAGGAGAGAGGTTGTGAGGGGGGAGAGGGGGGAGAGGGAAACACACATCAAATGAGTCAAGACTCAAATACAGGAGGATAGAGAAACATCTGCATCTCTCCATCTCTCCATCTCTCTCTCTCTCCATCTCTCCATCTCTCTCTCTCTCTCTCGGTAGGGGATGATGGGTGGTCCGGTGGGTGGTCCGGTGCGGTTCGGGTTGGTAACAGGTGCTGTTTATTTTGGCCATTCGGGATCATGACATGGCACGCGAGCGGCGCGGATCTCCACGTGCCCTGCGTCTCGTTCAGCCCGTGACCGCGTGATCAGACATCTCCATAAAAACCCCGGCTCTCGCGCGCTCGTGTTTATAGGTTTTTATCTTTCTATCTACATTTTTTTCCCGCGCACCTTCATCATCATCTTCCTCGTGATGTCTCCGGGTGAAGCCAGGAAGCTGCACCTCTGCCTGTAGATGTTTTCAGGGTGGATTATGGAATGTTTGGGGATTCGGAGTGAACTGTGTGAGATGTGATGTGATGTCATTATGAAGTGCTACAGGATCGGACTCTGGTCCTCCTTCTGATTCCCGTTACGCCTTAAAGAAAAGGGGGATCAGATCCAGGCAGGAGTTTTTCATCTGGGACGCCACTGAAGCCACAAATCGCCAAACTGGCTACAGCCGCAGCGATCGCCAGCTCCCTCATCCGGCAGAAGAGGCAGGCGAGGGAGAGAGAGCGCGAGAGAGAGAGGGAAAAGGAGAAGGAGAAGGAGAGAGCGAAGGCAGCTCGCTGCAGTCCAACCAGGAGCACAGGAACCTGCGAGAAACCCAGCCGACTCAACCTCTTCTCACGGGTCAAACTCTTTGGCTCAAAGAAGAGAAAGAGGAGAAGGCCAGGTCTGTTAACTACTACAAAGTATTTATTATCATCTTAATCACCATCACCACCACCACCACCACCATCACCACCACCACCACCATCACCTCCACCTCCACCATCACCTCCACTATCACCACCTGATCTAATGAACATTTGTTCACCCTCTGTATTACCATCTAACGAATTCAAGAACAGAAGAAGAGAATCTCTTCCCCCTCATCATCCTTCATCTTTCATTGAAGACTAATCACAGCTGTGTTTTCATCCTAATTGAATCTAAAAGATGTTTCCGGTAATTCTGCAGTAAAACTCCATCCTGAACAGAGCTGATGTTTAAATCCAGTGCTACAGTCTCAGGAACAGAACCAGAACCAGATCCAAACCTTGGACTATGAAGAAAAGTGATTGCAGAGAATGAGATCAGATTCTGTCACCAAAACATGTTCATAACTAATCACCTGAGATCATTTCTTCCAGAAAATATGGAGATACCAAATAATTCAGTTAAACAGATCTTCAGTTATAATCTGATTATAAATCCTCAAACTAACATTACTCATACACCTGAAACCAGCCTGGTCATCATCATCATCATCACCGCTATCATCATCATCACCGCTATCATCATCATCATCATCATCATCATCATCAACACCGTTATCATCATCATCATCATCATCATCATCAACACCGGTATCATCATCATAATCTACAGCATCACCGTCACAAAACCCAGTCCCCACATCACCCTGTACTCCAGTATCTTCACTCGTATCTGATTAACGTCTGATCTCGAGACAGATGTCAACACCAGCTCTGTTTGAAAAATACAGATCCTTCATTCTGAGATTATCAAAAAACACAAAAGCAGATGAGATTCTCTCAGGTCCAGGGACAGTGACTGTTTCTGCCCCCACCTGTGCCCCTCTGGAGTCAGGAGTCAGAGTCAGGAATCAGAAGAGTCAGGAGTCAGAGTCAGGAATCAGAAGAGTCAGGAGTCAGAGTCAGGCCACGTCTGCGTCTGTTCCCATGTTTATTCATCAGGGGTTTTATTTACTTTGTAGTAATTAACGTTACAGTACAGCTGTGATTAACACATTACACATTATAATGACTGAACCTGGGAGATGTTTCCATACAGAAGCACCCACACCCTTCACTGTGACACACATGATCTCAGGTCTCTGGATCATCTCTAAAAGCTTCCCACACTTTAATTGGCCTCCATCTAATGAAGATTCAGTAGATTGGGCATGACTTGAAAAGACACACCCCTGTATAGATAAGGCTGAACAGCTGGAAATGATCTGGCTGCAGAGTTCAGAGAGAAAGTGTGGAGGTACAGGTCTGAGGAAGGTTACAAAACCATTCTACTCCATGAGAGGTTCCCAGGAGCTGGTCAGGGAAGAGAGGAGAACAAGAACCTGATTGTAATGATGATGAAGCTCCAGAAATCACGTGTGGAGACGTTAGAAACTTGCATAAAATCTGGGCTGAAAGGAAGAGTAACAAGTCTGAAACATCTCAGTGCAGGATGCATGAATAACAAATTTCAAGCGTAGAATATATATATTTTAAATCTTCTTCTTTGGCTTCTTCCATTAGGGGTCTCCACAGCGGATCATCCATCTCCATACCCCCCTGTCCTCTACATCTGCCTCTTTCACCCCAACAACCTGCATGTCTTTCTTCACAACATTTATGAACCTTCTCCTTGGTCTCCTTGGACCTCAGCTTGTTTCCAAAACGTCCTACATGTGTGGTCCCTCTAATAAATTCATTTCTAATCCTGTCCTCTAACACACTCTCCATTACTCTGCACTGTTGACCCCAGGTACCTGAACTCCTCCACCTTCTCCACCTCTTCTCCCTGCAACCGCACCCCTCCACTGCCCTCCCTCTCATTCACACACATGTACTCTGTCTTACTCCTACTGACTTTCATTCCCCTTCTCTCCAGCATGTACAATACCACAACTCCTCTCTCCACCCTGTCGTACGCTTTCTCTAAATCCACAAACACACAATGCAACTCCATCAACATTCCCAGAACTTCATGGTGTGACTGATCAGCCTAATTCCCCTGTAGTTACTGCAGGTCTGCACATCTCCCTTATTCTTAAAGATCAGTACCAGCACACTCCTTCTCCATTCCTCAGGCATCTTCTCACCTTCCAAAATCCTGTTAAACAATCTGGTTAAAAACTCCACTGTATCTCTCCTAAACATCTCCACGCTTCTACCGGTAAAATACATTTTAATCAAATTATATATATAAGTGTAATAATAGACCACACCCACTACATTACACATGAGCATAGAGACCTCCTGGTGGTCATGTGATTATTACACTACCTGTTCGTTATTCTGTAGTCTAGAAATTATATAGAGTTTTACTGTGTGTGTGTGTGTGTGTGTGTGTGTGTGTCCACAGAGCCTCAGCTTAAAGGAATCGTCACAAAACTGTGCAGCCGTCAGGGCTTTCACCTGCAGCTCCAGGCAGATGGAACCATCGATGGCACTAAAGAAGAGGACAGCAGTTATGGTGCGTATATGAGCCGAGCTACAGAAACTGTTCTTAGGTTGAAAGTGAAGAGCTGATGTCCAGGTCATTCAACGACAAGATTCTTCTCCATGTGTGAATAAATCATTTCTTCTGCATTTCTTTTTCTCCACTCTGCAGCGGTGTTTAATCTCATCCCTGTGGGTCTGCGTGTGGTGGCCATACAGAGTGTTCAGACCAAACTCTACCTGGCCATGAACAACGAGGGCTACCTGTACACCTCTGTAAGTACCACAGCCAATCACGCCTTCACATGCACCTACCTAACTGAGTCTGCTGCTCACATCATCATTAACCTCATCTCCACTACTGCTACAAACCACCTGGAATTCTCAGTGTGTTCCTTCACTGATTCAATGCTGGTACCATAAATATGTAATACTCCTGATTCCACTGTAATAACAAAAAAACTCAAAACAACAGTAAACATCTGAACTAAATAGCTTCCTCAACAAGATGTTTTACAACAGTCATTGACTATTGTTTATTAATGAATAAAATATTGTGGTATTGTATGAGGAAGTCTGGTGTGTCAAAGAAGTATGTGAGGGTGGTGCAGGACATGTATGAGGACAGTGTGACAGCAGTTAAGTGTGCAGTAGGAACGACAGACTGGTTCATGGTGGAGGTTGAACTGCATCAAGGATCGGCAGTGATGGTGATTTGTGGTGAGAGTAGGGAGCAGGTGGAGAAGATCCTGGAGAGGTGGAGGTACACGGTGGAGAGAAGGGGAATGAAAGTCAGTAGGAGTAAGACAGAGTACATGTGTGTGAATGAGAGGGAGGGCAGTGGAGGGGTGCGGTTGCAGGGGGAAGAGGTGGAGAAGGTGGAGGAGTTCAGGTACCTGGGGTCAACAGTGCAAAGTAATGGAGAGTGTGTTAGAAGTAAAGAAAAGAGTGCAGGCAGGGTGGAGTGGGTGGAGAAGAGTGATAGCAGGAGTGATTTGTGATAGAAGAGTATCTGTGAGAGTGAAAGGGAAAGTTTATAGGACTGTGGTGAGACCTGAGATGTTGTATGGATTAGAGACAGTGGCATTGAGTAAAAGACAGGAGGTGGAGCTGGAGGTAGCAGAGCTGAAGATGTTGAGATGTTCATTGGGAGTGATGACGATGGACAGGATTAGAAATGAGTTTATTAGAGGGACAGCGATGTAGGACGTTTTGGAGACAAGGTGAGGGAGGTGAGATTGAGATGGTTTGGACATGTGCAGAGGAGAGACATGGGGTATATCAGTAGGAGAATGCTGAGGATGGAGACACCAGGAAGGAGGAAAAGAGGAAGACCAAGGAGGAGGTTTATGGATGTGGTGAGGGAAGACATGCAGGTAGTTGGTGTGAAAGAGGCAGATGTAGAGGACAGGGGGGGATGGAGACAGATGATCCACTGTGGCGCCCCCTAATGGGAGAAGCCGAAAGAAGAAGAATAAATAAAATGTAGTACTAGTGCTTGTGATGGAAGAGGACTAAAACACTACAGGCTCACGTTTTAAATACAAATGTGTTTATTATGTGTTCTCCGCGTATGTGTGTGTATCAGACGTGCAGAAATGAAGGATCAGTGTGTGTGTGAGTGTGTGTGTGTGAGTGTGTGTGTTGTGACAGCACCCACTGCTGTGATTAAACGTGTTGTGACATGAATTATTTAGCGCAGTGTCGTGACGTGTTCCTGTCATATGGAAGTGACGTTTATTAAAACGTGTTTCTGTGCTAGCTTTTAGATTCCACACGGAACTCCTACACACTCTTTAGTGCACACACACACACACACATACAAAAATTTTGTATTTTTGTTTTTGTTGATCTCATAATAGTGTATGGCTGATGAGACCAGATGATGAGACCAGATGATGAGACCAGATGATGAGACCTGGGTAGGAATTCAGGGGGAAATGTGTGTAATAATGGTATAATAATCACATTGTTTCTGTTTTTTGGTTTTCTGTCACTCTCTCAGGAACACTTCACACCCGAGTGTAAGTTTAAGGAGTCTGTGTTTGAGAATTATTACGTGACCTACTCGTCCATGCTGTACCGCCAGCAGCAGTCGGGCCGGGCCTGGTTCCTCGGCCTCAATAAGGAGGGACGAGTGATGAAGGGGAACCGGGTCAAAAAGACTAAACCAGCTGCTCACTTCATCCCCAAGCCCCTGAAAGGTCTGTCACATCTTTACACTCAATATACACAACCCTGCTACTCCTCAGTGTACAGTCTGATCTCTCTGTCTAATCTGTCTAATTCAGAGATGCCCACACTGGCACCTGGTCACATATAAGAAGAGAGGGGGAAAAACAATGCCATTGACACAGATCTTCATTTTCAATGTTATATATAATTGTATTTTTTATTTTTAAGCAAGACCTCATTCTGTGAGACTTTCAGTGTGTAGAACTTCACCAGGTACAGTAATAATAAATAAAGCGATAAACAGGCGCCACCCCAAAAGTTTTTTTATTTTATTGTTTCAGCCGTAAATCCTCCTCCCACACACTTTAAACACACACAGGAAACATTTGCAAGAATATAGCGAGATGAATTTAGTGTAAACTGGTAGAAATACAGTTCACTGTATCACATTTATAGTCAGCACATGTACAGTGTACAGTTGTGTAGTAGTGAAGCCCCTGTGTAGTTTCTCTGCTTGTTTATTGGTTGAAATGTCACTATTACCTCAAAAAGAGGTGGAGATAAAGGTACACGTCACCGCATTCTTGCTGTACTGTATTAACATTTCACTACATTTTATAATTAATAATGATATTTTTATTAATAAATGTCATTATTTCAGCACAAAACTCCATAAAAACAATTACCTATAAGTGTTTTGGTCTATGGTGCTCTCCGCGAGAAACTAGAAATATACATAAAATAGATAGATAGATAGATAGATAGATAGATAGATAGATAGATAGATAGATAGATAGATAGATAGATAGATAGATAGAT
>NC_060894.1:23117500-23122500 GCF_014805685.1 Silurus meridionalis | reverse complement strand
GCACTCATTTGTGCAATCAAAAAAATCAGGAATTGAATTGAGTTTGAATGAAAAATGGCACAAAAACATGTTTGTCGACCTCAGACGATGAATTGCCAGATGTGGGCATCATGGCAGATTTTGGTGCCTTTTTGAGACTTGGCGCATCAGTAAAACAAAAGTTTATTGATTAAAAAAATGTTTTGGTGGATTTTATTTTTATATCTGAGTATAGAAAAGACATTGTGTATAAACTTGATGTGCTTGAAGGTTTAAATTCTGACTTTTATAAAATATTTATTTATTATAATCTATTATAGCTGCATTAATCACGCGTTAATAAAATTAGTGCTGTTAAAATTTATTGTTATTAAAATTAACATGTTATTAACACGTACATTTTGACAGCCCTAATTAATATATTAATACAAAGAGAATGATAAAATAATTGAAATCATTGTTCCCTAATGAATGTGTTCAGGCTGAAGATTCACCATGTAGAACACAAGCAGAGAAATGATGATGATCAGGTGATCAGGAACGTCTCTGTTCCCACTCATGTTCTCATCACTGACTCCCTCTGTCTCATCCACGTTAACAGACTTCTAACTGCCTTCTGCCTGCTCATTGTGAGCTTCAGAATCTAGTCTACGTCTGTGGTGTGAGAGAGACGGGAGATGATCCACCAGTGGGAGATTAAAAACAGAGCGCATTGACAGGAAAGAATGGACATTTCACCAAATAAATTAAAACTAAAGTTGCGAGTCTGGTTTGAAAATGTAAGAAGTAGAAAGTAGATATTTGTGCAAAAATTTTATGAGTGAAAGTAAAAAAATTTCAATCACGATTCTCCTTCTTCTTCTTCTTCTTCTTCTTCTTCTTCGCCCCTTCAGGGTTCTTCTTCATGGGAGACATTGCTTCACTATTACAGTAAACACTTCACTTATTAACAATTAAACAGTACACAAAATACACTGCTTTACACACACACATGGTCACAGTAAGAATACAGGACAGTGGTGTGGTAAAGAGAAAGACTGAGAGCAAATACTCTGCTCAGGTAACTGACTTGGGTGAAGGAGCAGAACATCAGCTCAGCATGTGTGATTGCTTTCGGTGGAAAACACAATCCCGTTCGATGCTCGTATTTCAGATTGTCGTATGTATTACAAAACCTTTGTAAAACACTTTACTCGCAAATGGAGTTACTAAATACTTATATATAAAATACTATCATTATAATTTAATACTGATGAACAAAGATGTGAAATCGCACTTCTCCTGTTTGAGCTGTGAAATTGACTCTGCACTCTGATCCAATAGAGTTTTAAATATACGAGAAATAATTGGCAGTGAAACAGACAGTGAGTTGTGTGTGTTCTACATCAAGGGGGCGCTATGCTGCTGATTAGCGTATGACACCAGTGCATGAGATTTTAAATGCTCCCAAATTGCTCCCGAACCGCAGATGTTTAGACATGCCCCTGGGTAGGATGTGGTGATGGTGGAAGTGATTTGATGGTGGTGGTGGATGTAGCGGTGGTGATGGTTGTGGTGGTAGTGGTGGATGTGGTGGTGGTAGTAGGATGTGGTGGTGGTGGTGGATGTGGTGGTGGTGGTAGTAGTAGGATGTGGTGGTGGATGTGGTGGTGGTGGATGTGGTGGTGATGGTGGATGTGCTGGTAGTGGATTTGATGGTGGTGGTGGATGTAGTGGTGGTGATGGATGTGGTGATGGATGTGGTGGTAGTAGGATGTGGTGGATTTGGTGGTAGTGGTAGTAGGATGTGGTGGTGGATTTGGTGGTAGTAGGATGTGGTGGAGGGATGAGGTGATGGTAAAAGTGGTTAGATGTTGTGGTGGATGTGGTGGTGGTGGTGGATGTGGTGGTGGTAGTAGGATGTGGTGGTGGATGTGATGGTAGTAGGATGTGGTGGTGGATGTAGTGGTGGTGGTAGATTTGGTGGTAGTAGGATGTGGTGGAGGGATGAGGTGATGGTAAAAGTGGTTAGATGTTGTGGTGGATGTGGTGGTGGTGGTGGATGGTGGTGGTGGTGGTAGATTTGGTGGTAGTAGGATGTGGTGGAGGGATGAGGTGATGGTAAAAAGTGGTTAGATGTTGTGGTGGGATGTGGTGGTAGTAGGATGTAGTGGTGTTCAGACTGCAGGAAGAGCTGAACTTTATTACTTTATAATTAATGAAGTGCTACTTAATTCTATAACATTTATAAGAACATCATCACAAACACTGTTTACAGAGATCTGTATGTAGATTTAATACTTAATGATTAATCTAGATCTGAGGGTCTCTCCCTGAGCTCCACACTACAGCACTGAGTGAAACAGGTACAGGAAGTGCGATTCAGTGCTGTTTAATAATAAATATCACCTGCAGGGGTTCAGTCTATTTCTGCTCCTTTTTCAATAAAATTCTCCTTCATCTGAACTCCAGGATTAGCAACACATCCATCACGGAGATTTATTCTCAGGTAGCCGTCATCACCACCACACAACGAGCTGAAAATGATTAATCACATTCTTAATAAAAGCTCATAGAGATGAGAAATGCAGGGGCAGAGCTCCAGGGCTTGAACTCCAACAGACCTCTAGCTCCATGGTCAAAGAAGAAGTCAGACCTGGGTGGTGGTGGTGGTGGTGGTGGTGGTGGTAGGATGTGGTGGATTTGGTGGTAGTAGGATGTGGTGGATGTGGTGGTGATGGATGTGGTGATGGATGTGGTGGTGGTGGATGTGGTGGATGTGGTGGTGGATGTAGTGGTGTTCAGACTGCAGGAAGAGCTGAACTTTATTACTTTATAATTAATGAAGTGCTACTTAATTCTATAACATTTATAAGAACATCATCACAAACACTGTTTACAGAGATCTGTATGTAGATTTAATACTTAATGATTAATCTAGATCTGAGGGTCTCTCCCTGAGCTCCACACTACAGCACTGAGTGAAACAGGTACAGGAAGTGCGATTCAGTGCTGTTTAATAATAAATATCACCTGCAGGGGTTCAGTCTATTTCTGCTCCTTTTCAATAAAATTCTCCTTCATCTGAACTCCAGGATTAGCAACACATCCATCACGGAGATTTATTCTCAGGTAGCCGTCATCACCACCACACAACGAGCTGAAAATGATTAATCACATTCTTAATAAAAGCTCATAGAGATGAGAAATGCAGGGGCAGAGCTCCAGGGCTTGAACTCCAACAGACCTCTAGCTCCATGGTCAAAGAAGAAGTCAGACCTGGGTGGTGGTGGGGTGGGTGGGCGGGGCGGCATGGTGTATTGTAGGCATGGTGTATTATGGGTGTGGTGTTCTGTGGGCGTGGTCATGCCCTGGATGTTCTCGGCTGTCCACACACCTGCAAAAATGTTAATTAAATTAAAGTGCTCGCTATCAGTTAGTTATTAGCATTAGTCAGTGGTAGTATGTGTAGTTAGCATTCCTCTGTCCTGCCCTGTATCTCTTGGTCATTAGTTTATGCTTTTGTGATGTTCATTAGAGGGACAAAACACTGCACATGTTGATATTTGGTGCACTGCCTCATTCTGAAAGCTGGAACGGTGGAGCTGCAGGTAGACAGTGCGCTAACGTTAGCATGTAGTTTTTTGGGTAAACTGCAGGAAGCATGAATTTAAGGCCATGCCCCCATCCTGCTCACAGACACCACACCCCATCCTGATCACAGACACCACGCCCCCATCCTGCTCACAGACACCACGTCCCCGTCTCACCCACAGACACCACGCCCCCATCCTGATCACAGACACCACACCCCATCCTGATCACAGACACCACGCCCCCATCCTGCTCACAGACACCACACCCCATCCTGCTCACAGACACCACACCCCGTCTCACCCACAGACACTACGCCCCATCCTGCTCACAGACACCACGTCCCTGTCTCATCCACACACACCACACCCCATCCTGCTCACAGACACCACGCCCCGTCTCACCCACAGACACCACACCCCGTCTTACCCACAAACACTACGCCCCATCCTTGCTCTCAGACACCACGCCCCCATCCTGCTCACAGACACCACGTCCCTGTCTCACCCACAGACACTACGCCCCATCCTGCTCACAGACACCACGTCCCTGTCTCACCCACAGACACCACGCCCCCATCCTGCTCACAGACACCACGTCCCTGTCTCACCCACAGACACTACGCCCCATCCTGCTCACAGACACCACGTCCCTGTCTCATCCACAGACACCACACCCCATCCTGCTCACAGACACCACGCCCCCATCCTGCTCACAGACACCACACCCCTGCCTTACCCACAAACACTACGCCCCATCCTGCTCACAGACACCACGCCCCCATCCTGCTCACAGACACCACGTCCCTGTCTCACCCACAGACACCACACCCCATCCTGCTCACAGACACCACACCCCGTCTTACCCACAGACACTACGCCCCCATCCTGCTCACAGACACCACGCCCCCATCCTGCTAACAGACACCACGTCCCTGTCTCACCCACAGACACCACGCCCCCATCCTGCTCACAGACACCACGTCCCGTCTCACCCACAGACACTACGCCCCATCCTGCTCACAGACACCACGTCCCTGTCTCATCCACAGACACCACACCCCATCCTGCTCACAGACACCACGCCCCCATCCTGCTCACAGACACCACACCCCTGCCTTACCCACAAACACTACGCCCCATCCTGCTCACAGACACCACGCCCCATCCTGCTCACAGACACCACGTCCCTGTCTCACCCACAGACACCACGCCCCCATCCTGCTCACAGACACAATGGCCCATCCCAAAGCAAATTAGCAAATTAGATTGACATCTGAATCTGACAGGCTGAAATCTGATTGGACAAAAATAATCACACATCCACATCCACGTACTGAAGCAGTGCAGCCAAAAGAAACACTACAAAATGAAGAGACTAAACTGTAATAAATTAATACAATTTCATGGAATAAATATTAGAATTTATGTTGTAAATGTAGGTCAGTG
>NC_060894.1:23112500-23115000 GCF_014805685.1 Silurus meridionalis | reverse complement strand
TGTGTGTGTGTGTAAAGATACTAATAAACTATTTCTGATTCTGATAGTTTATCCCACATGTGCAGGACGAGCTGTACCTCGAAGTCAGAGGGGTGGAACATGTTACGGATGATCACCACTCGTTCATGCCTCTTACGTGCATCTCCTTGCTTCTCAGGTCTCCAGTCCAGCTGCCTGCAAACATCAACACACAAACCTCAGATCCACAGAGAGCAGAGCGTTCTCCTGCTGCACACCAACATCAACAACAAGCCAATATACAGTGGAATTAACAGACGACAGACAGATACACACTTCTGCTGCTGCTGTAGTTTTTTGCGATATTCTTTGTTCTTCTTTTTCTTCTTGCTGGCATCGTACTGGCCTTTCAGCTCAAAGCGAGCCGCTTCCACATGCAGTCGATATCCTCGTATCTCATATTCATCTAACAGACGCTCAGCCAGACCTACTGACTCTTTCTGCACACACACACACACACACACACACACACACACAGTGAAATAGATGTATATGGTGTGTCAGATGTGTGTGTGTGTGTGTGTGTGTGTGTGTGTGCGTCACACTCACTGACCTTTAGGTAACAGCAGAGTCCGTCCCCTTTCAAATTCCCATCACTGTCTTTATATAATTTGATTTTATACTCCTCTGTCAGCGGGTCTCTCATTATTATTCCACATCTAGACATCAACTCCACAAACTCATCAGGAGTGATATCAGGAGGGAGACCTGCCTCACACACACACACACACACACACACACACACACACACACACACACACACACACACACACAGTGTTATAAAGCATCTATATAGTTAAGTGCATGTATTAGTCTACACTCTGAATGTTTATGTTCACACTCACCTGTAATGTAAACATTTGTGTTTTTGTCTTTCTCGATATCGAACCAGCCTGGACACACACACACACACACACACACACACACACACACACACACACACACACACACACACACACACACACTCCTTCAGATTCACTCGTTATATTATTACATTAACGTGTTAATAGTTACAGGATTGACTGATCATCAGACCGACAGAAGTGCTAAAGCTCAATATAGTGTTAAGAGTGAGATGTAGGTATATACACACACCTGGTTCTGCTTTCCTCTTCTCTCCTTTCATCTTTTCCTCTTTAGTGGTTCCTGACTCTGTACCTTCCTCCTCCTTCTTCTCCTCCTTCTCCTTATCTTTAGGCTTCTCAGGCTGAGGTTCTTCTGTTGCTGCAGAAGCTCCATCTTCAGTGAAGCCATAATTGGCCTGATATGCAGCAATGAAGTCCTCTGTTATCTGCACACACACACACACACACACACACACACACACACACACACACACACACACACACACACACACACACACATATTCCTGGTTCTACTCTCTGTAATTGTTGTACCCATGTCTCCTCCTCCTCCAGAATGCACTTATGTAGAATATAAAGAAGTAGAAGGTAAAGCTGAGCAGTACACTAATAATCTATAATGTTGACCTTAGGAAACCAGGCTTTCTTGTCGTGGTCCCAGTCGTAGACGGTACCGTCCTCAGGGTCGACAAAAGTGTACGGATCATCTCCATCATCCGTCTCTGACCGTACAGTTCCTGCAGACGAAGCTGCTCATGAAATTCACGATTCCCATCTGAGTCTCCACTCATCTGCACAACAACAAGAGGAAGAGCGGAATGATTTATTCTTTAAATAAGACCTCACAATAAGATAGACGTGTGTGTGTGTGTGTGTGTGTGTGTTGAACCTCTTCACTCCTCAGAGATCTCACGTGCAGATAAAATTTTTTAATGTAAAATCTATATATAAATGTGTAAAATGCTTCATAGAGAGAAATTTTATCTGCTTTAACTGCTGATCCCCATACAAACACGCCCACACTCACACGCCCACACACTCACACGCCCACACACTCACACGCCCACACACTCACATGGTTTGAGATAAATCAAAATGTATTTTAAAATAAAATACAAAATGCCTTAACTTTGAACTACTGTATTTTGTATTTTAAAAATAAAAAAACTTTTGCTGGGGATCATAACATTTCTTTGTGAAAATTCCATCACTCATCTGTTTGATCTGTTCTTCATCATCACATCGTCTCAGTTTATTCAGTAAACAATGTTTGATAGCAGCTGCTTTTCTCTGGCGAAGTCACGCAATAAATCTGACACATGCAACCAGTTAACAGATCAAATATTCACATAAACATCCCAGTGATCTCCCACATGACGGGTAGTTTTAAAGTAACAACAGTTTCATGTTGAACAGTTTGTAAAGAATCATTATTGTATCCTAATTGAGTTATATGGTGTTTGGTAACGAAGAGCTGCTTTACATCAGTAACACTGAGTCAATAACAAACATGTCCTTCAGAAGAAGACGACTGATGGAACCTGCATTCATAATAACTAGTTTATAACTCATTAATCATCATTATTAATGTTAATAATAATAATATATTATGTGTCAGC
>NC_060894.1:23095000-23100000 GCF_014805685.1 Silurus meridionalis | reverse complement strand
TTGTTATTGTTCACACTGAGTGCACTGTGCACCTGTGGCCTGAGTGGGTGGAGTCTCTGTAGCAGGTGTGGTGGTGGGCGTGGCTGGAACTGTGATACTTGTCTCTGGTGTTGAATAGGGAGCCGTGTGTGAGTCTATAAAACACATTTATAATAAATATACAACAATAAACACACAAACACAGCGAACATAAAAATCTGTGTTCAAATCCTTCCCCTTCTTCACTTCCGTTATGGTGAGTTTCTTTAGCCGTCTGTAAGAAGGTTCAGTTCCTCTGCCAGCTGGATGCAGCAACCAAATCTTTTTCATAAATCATTTGATCTGGTTTGTGAATCTGAATTTTTATTTATATACACATTGATAATTGTTACACAAACAACACATAATTTCCGTCCTGCACACCTGTCTGCTGCCTCCATGTGCCGAGCGGAGACGGAATGAAAATGACTTTACAGACTCTGTGTGTGTGTGTGTGTGTGTGTGTGTGTGTGTGTGTGTGTCACCTGTAGGGTAAATGTGAACATACTCCTCATCTATGAGCAGCTTATAACCCAGAGATGAGTTGTGTCCGAGTTTGAGAATGTTCACCACCTGTTTCTGGATTTGTCCCACTTCCTCACATGGAATCACGTTCAGATGAGCAACAACCTCGTACCTGTCGCACCATAACACCTTCTGTAACATCATCATCTTTATCATCATTATCTTCATCTTCATCATCATCATCACATCTATAAACTCTATAGACAGATTACCTCTGTGTATTTGGGCTGTGCCTCTGATCCACTGCACCCTGTTAATGATGAAGATGAGGATGAGGAGAGCATCAGTGTGTTTATGAGACATTTTACAGTTTTAGCAGTAAGTGTGTGTTTACTCACTGTTCTTTTTCCTGTGTACACATGCACCAAACTACACAACGTACACACATATAACAACAACAACAACAACAATAATGAATTTCAGTTAAAAAGCTAATCCCATTCCATTTAGCTTTACACACACACACACACACACACACACACACACACACACACACACACACACACACACACACACACACAAACACACACAAACTCACACATTAGAGAGAATATAAATGTGCAGATTGTGTAGAATTTTCTCACCTTCTTGCTTGAAACACAAAAACATCTTGTATGTAAATATTTACAGGGAGCACCTCCCTCAACTGAGACACAAAAAAACAAAACCTTAGTCATCAATAACACACACACACACACACACACACACACACACACACACACACACACACACACACACACACACAGCTCTTACCCAGGTTTGTGTGATGTTTTAACCTTGAAGTACAGTTGGGTTTCTCATAGTTGAGGACGAGGAGAAGAACTTTCACCTCATACAGAGACCATGCTGAAACATAACACAACACAAACACACAATCACACACAATCACATAACACAATCACACATAATTACATAATCACACATAATCACACAACATAATCACACAACACAATTACATAACACAATCACACAACACAATCAAACAACACAATCACACAATCACACAACACAATTACATAATATAATTACACAATCACACACAATCACAACACAATCACATAACATAATTACACAATACACAACACAATTACACAATACAATTACACAACACAATACACAACACAATACACACACACACAATCACACACAATCACAACACAATCACACAACACGATTACACACAATCACACAACACAATCACACAACACAATCACACAACACGATCACACACAATCACACAACACAATCACACAACACACACACACAACACAATCACACACAATCACACAACACAATCACACAACACAATCACACAATACGATCACACACAATACACAACACAATCACACAACACGATCACACACAATCACACAACACAATACACAACACAATCACACAACACGATCACACACAATCACACAACACGATCACACACAATCACACAACACAATACACAACACAATCAAACAACACAATCACACAATACGATCACACATAATTACACAATACACAACACAATTACATACACATAATTACATAACACGATTACACAATCACACAACACAATACACAACACGATTACACACAATCACACAACACAATACACAACACAATTACATACACATAATTACATAATCACACATAATCACACAATATAATTACACAATACACAACACGATCACACAATCACACAACACAATTACACACAACACAATCACACAACACGATACACACAATCACACAACACAATCACACATAATCACACATAATTACACACAACACAATCACACAACACAATCACACAACACATCACACAATCACACAACATAATCACACAACACACACACACATCACACACAATCACACAACACAATCCTGTTCCTCCTGGATGTAGTGATGATGTTTATACCAACATCACATTTAATTTACTACTTATTTATTAGTTCATGCATTTAATTAATATATTTGTAGTGCAAGAGGAGAGGTTTGTGTGTGCGTGTGTGTGTGTGTGCGTGTGTGTGTGTGTGTGTGTGTGAGTGTTTACCACACATGACTGTTTGGTCTATTACAGGTGTGCAGGGAGACCTAAAGAGCCACACCCGGCCGTGCCAGGGCATGACGTCACCGTCGGTGCAGGTATTGGTGGCGATCTCGTGCTGGCTGCGTGCTCTGCCCCACACCCTGAACATGGTCACGTTGCCTTGCAGGTTGGTGCCGCTCTCCACCTCCATTTTATCTCCTACATAATAATGTGCAGCCCCGAGAGTGAGCGAGCCTCCGCCCACCAGCCCGCACGCCCCGCCCTCTCTGCCCGGTTCCCGCACATCCTTCTTCAGCTCTGTTGCGGTGCCGTTGATGAGGAGCATGAGGTGATGGGTGGAGCAGGACCACGTGATGCAGATGGAGTGCCAGTGACCCAGGGTGAGTGTGTCCTGAGTCACCCAGCTCCACCCGAACAGCCGCACCTGTAGCTGCAGCGCACGCCCCCCGAACCCCAACTCCATCTGACTGTGGTCGGGGTGTAGGTAGGTGAAGGCGCTCCATGCCGAGCTGTTGATGCTCCTCTGCACCTTCACACACACCGTGAACTCAGACAGAGATGGCAACGACACATTTGGCTTCAGAGACCAGAACTGGCAGTTTGTGTGCTTGAGGATCACCTTCTTCCCCCATAATATCTCTAACATTCCAGACAGATTAGACAGAATTATCATCATCATCATTACCATCACCATCATCACCTTCATCATTATCATCACCATCATCATCATCATCATCATCATCATTATCATCACCTTCATCATTATCATCACCATCATCAACATCATCATTATCATCATTTTCATATCAATCACACTTTATAACCCTTCACCTACACACACCAACATCTAAACACCACTTCTGCTTCCACCTCCAACTTCACCTTCAAACACCTCCTACACCTTCATCGTCTCCACTGCCAACCTTCACCTCCTCTACTTCCATGTCCACCTCCATCTCCTCCTCATTTACTTTATCCACTTCCACCTCCACCTTCAACCTCTATCTCCTTCACCTCTAACTCCACTCTCCACCACTGTGAGCCCCACAGTTTCTCCTGATGATTCCAGGTTGAGAGTGTATCTGATGTGAACATTATTCCTGCAGTCCACACTACAGTAATGCTGGCTTTAATAACAGGAAGTGTGCGCTGGGAATTGTGGGTAAGAGGAAATTCCAGGCTTTGTATCCACATTAAGCCATGAAAGTGGTTAACCATCAACAACTTCTGATATCTCCACACACCAGCAAGAAACAGGAGAAGCATAGAGCTGCGAGAGGAGCAGCATTATCACCTTTCATTTCAAAATATGAATTATATATATACTCATTTTATACAGTATATATAATACAAATTCATAATTATTAGATATAACTGTTAGGAATATTAGATAATTGTATATAATATACGTATTTATATTTATTTTTCTCAGTAGTGTATTTAATAATTTCCAATGTTTTGTTGTAGAAAATTTACCCATGAAAAAGATAAAAATCTATATTTAAAACATTTTTTGTATATAATTGTAAAAAAAACTCAGCATCATTGTGAAGAGTCAAAAATCCAGAAATAAAACAAACATTCATATTTGTGTTATTTTGTTAGAAAACAGTAAAAAAAAATCACACATTAAATAAAATAAAATAAAATAAAATAAAAAAATAAAATAAAATAAAATTTTATTTAATTTAATACAATACCTGTATCCTTTTCACTTGCAACGTTTAGCAGCAAGACAATAAAACACACACCAACACAAAGCATAATTTCTGCAGAAGAGGAAAAACACACACACACACACACACACACACACACACACACACACACACACACACACATTATATGATAATATAAAACATGTTGATGACTGGAAGCTTCAGATTTATGAGTCAAATCCCCATAAAAGAGAAAAAGAACAAATATAATAACTGACTGATAACTTCCCATATTCTGTAAAACATCTCTGTGATTATGACAGTGGTCACACACACACACACACACACACACACACACACACACACACACACACACACAGAGACATTATGTTTTCATTAAACCACCCTTATATAGAACACAATGTTCACAAAATGTTTAAGTGTGTATATGTGTTTGTGTGTTATAGTATAGTGTGTGTAATATTGTATAGTTTGTGTAATACTGAATAGTGTGTGTGTGTGTAATAGTGTATAGTGTGTGTGTTATAGTGTATAGTTTGTGTAATAGTGTATAGTGTGTGTGTTATAGTGTATAGTGTGTGTAATAGTGTATAGTGTGTGTGTTATAGTGTATAGTGTGTGTTATAGTGTATAGTGTGTGTAATAGTGTATAGTGTGTGTGATAGTGTATAGTGTGTGTAATAGTGTATAGTGTGTTTTATAGTGTATAGTTTGTGTGTAATAGTGTATAGTGTGTGTGT
>NC_060894.1:23077500-23090000 GCF_014805685.1 Silurus meridionalis | reverse complement strand
TGATGAGGAGGTGATGGTTTTAAGGAGAGGAATGTGGAAGGGCAGATGGTGGTAGATTTTGCTAAAAGGATGGAAATGGCAGTGGTGAACACTTATTTTAAGAAGAAGGAGGATCATAGGGTGACGTATAGAGAAGTATGGAGATGTTCAGAAGGAGTGTTAGAGTGTGTTAGAGAAGTGAAGAACAGAGTGCGGGCAGGGTGGAGTGGGTGGAGAAGAGTGATAGCAGGAGTGATTTGTGATAGAAGAGTATCTGTGAGAGTGAAAGGGAAAGTTTATAGGACTGTGGTGAGACCTGAGATGTTGTATGGATTAGAGACAGTGGCATTGAGTAAAAGACAGGAGGTGGAGCTGGAGGTAGCAGAGCTGAAGATGTTGAGATGTTCGTTGGGAGTGATGACAATGGACAGGATTAGAAATGAGTTTATTAGAGGGACAGCGCATGTAGGACGTTTTGGAGACAAGGTGAGGGAGGTGTGATTGAGATGGTTTGGACATGTGCAGAGGAGAGACATGGGGTATATCAGTAGGAGAATGCTGAGGATGGAGACACCAGGAAGGAGGAAAAGAGGAAGACCAAGGAGGAGGTTTATGGATGTGGTGAGGGAAGACATGCAGGTAGTTGGTGTGAAAGAGGAAGACGTACAGGACAGGGGGGTGTGGAGACGGATGATCCGCTGTGGCGCCCCCTAATGGGAGAAGCCGAAAGAAGAAGTTGTTGTCGTCGTCGTAATGGTGGTGAAGTGCACATGATGTAGGTGTGACGTTTCCTCTCTTCACCACTAGATGGTGACATTTCACTGAATCTCAGTGATTAGCGATTCACTAATGAACGTGTTGTTACACACACACACACACACACACACACACACGGTTTTAATCGAACCTTTTATTCGGTTACACTTCAGTTTGAGTCTCACTTAATATTTGCTTGAGAAATCTGGCTGAAAGAACACACACACACACACACACACACACACACACACACACACACACACACACTCTGATCTAATAGTCTGAGTGAGATACAGATACACTGTTTTACACACACACATACACACACACACACACACACACACACACACACACACAGATCTAATAGTCTAAGTGAGATACAGATACACTATTACACACACACACACACACACACACACACACACACACACTCTGATCTAATAGTCTGAGTGAGATACAGATACACTGTTTTACACACACACACACACACACACACACACACACACACAGATCTAATAGTCTAAGTGAGATACAGATACACTATTATACACACACACACACACACACACACACACACACACACACACACAGATCTAATAGTCTAAGTGAGATACAGATATACTATTATATACACACACACACACACACACACACAGATCTAATAGTCTAAGTGAGATACAGATATACTATTATATACACACACACACACACACACACACACACACACACACAGATCTAATAGTCTAAGTGAGATACAGATATACTATTATACACACACACACACACACACACACACACACACACACACACACACACACACACACACACACACACAGAAAGTCAGCAGAAGGACATGATTTGATGAGGAGTTGTGAGCGGTAGCTGATGATTCTGCAGTGAGACTGTGAGATAAATGAACACAGATGAAGCATCTTGTATGTGGTTAAGGAATTTCGGCCCATTGTTTGGGTCTTTACACTTTCTTGGCACAGTCGGTGCAGAAGATGTTCCCATCCTTGGAGATGAAGCGTTTCTCAGCCAGGTTCAAGGAGCACTTCTTACAGGTGAAGCAGTAATCGTGCCATGTTCCTCCCTCATAGTTCACCACATTAGCGGCTTTTCCAAAACCTGTAGCAGGAAACAACTCAACTCTGTGTTCATGTTTTTATTGACATGTACATTCCTTAAGCTTTATAGCTTCCCGTTCCTCATTCCCCTTTCCCCATTCCTAATTCCCTATTCATCATTCCCTTTCCCATTCCTAATTCCCTATTCATCATTCCCTTTTCCCCATTCCTAATTCCCTATTCATCATTCCCTTTTCCCAATTCCTAATTCCCTATTCATCATTCCCCTTTCCCCATTCCTAATTCCTATTCATCATTCCTTTTCCCAATTCCTAATTCCTATTCATCATTCCCTTTCCCATTCCTAATTCCCTATTCATCATTCCTTTCCCATTCCTAATTCCTATTCATCATTCCCTTTTCCCAATTCCTAATTCCCTATTCATCATTCCCCTTTCCCCATTCCTAATTCCCTATTCATCATTCCCTTTTCCCCATTCCTAATTCCCTATTCATCATTCCCTTTTCCCTGTTCTATAATATCTATAATTTCTATTCCAAATTTCCTATTCACTATTCTGTATTACATACTCCTTCTCCTCTTTCTCTGTTTTCATCTCTATATTTCTTACTACCTCATAGAGAGACAGAGATGTGTGTGTGTGTGTGTGTGTGTGTGTTGGTGTGTGTTTGTGTGTATGTATACCAGTGATGGGGTTCTGGCAGCCGCTGCACTTCTTGGCCACTTGTGTTTTGTAGCAGTCGACGCAGTAGAGTTTCTGCTCATGAGAAGTGAAGCGAGTTCCAGCCAGAGGCTTCACACACACCACACACACCAAACACTCCGAGTGCCACGGTTGGTCCTGATAATTTACTCCACCTGCTGTGATGGGCTACACACACACACACACACACACACACACACACACACACACACACACATATATAATTACAAATACACAAACATACATCATCTATCGTGTGTATGAAGTATGGTGTGTGTGTGTGTGTGTGTGTGTGTATGTATCTCACCTTCTTGCAGGCAGTACATTGTTTAGCGAATTTGCTGTCATGGCAGCTGCTGCAGTAAACATTCTCATTTTTAGTGATGAAGCTCTCCGAGCCGATCGGCTTCTTACACTTATAACACGTGAAACATTCATAATGAAACACGTTGCCTTTGTACTCCACGCTCTCTGTACCTTTAGCGAAGACACACACACACACACACACACACACAGTGTGATGAGTGAGATGTTAATGATGAAGGTAAAACATCGTCCAGGTGAGGGTGAATATACCTCACAGGTAATGTGCCTTACAGTAAAATTTGATGCCTTACAGGTAAAGATACTTTACAGGTCAAATTTCCTTACAGCATCATATCTTACAGAAAATAATTCTTTATATGTAAAGATGCCCTACAGGTAATGGTGTCTTACAGCTAAATGTCATTCAGTAATTTTAATAATAAAACAGTGTTATAGGAATTGTGTGCTAGTAATTATCACACCTCGTGCTCGTCCAGACCCACAAGGTAAGTTTACCTGCTAAGATGGGTTTGTAGCAGGTGTTGCAGCGGGGTGCATCCTCACGTGAACCACATTTTCCACACAGGATCCGGTCATCCTTCACGCTGAATGACTCTTTAGCCAAATTTTTATAGCACTTTGAGCAGCGGAAACAGTCCTCATGCCAGTAACGACCCTTATAGTGCAGCTCCTGTGGAGATACAGTGCCGTACAGGTCAATATTTATTACAGATATACAGTGCCTTACAGTCATACAGTGCCATACAGGTATACAGTGCCTTACAGGTATACAGTGCTTTACAGTCATACAGTGCCTTAGAGTCGTACAGTGCCTTAAAGTCATACAGTGCCTTACAGTCATACAGTGCCTTACAGTCGTACAGTGCCTTACAGGTATACAGTGCCTTACAGGTATACAGTGCCTTACAGTCATACAGTGCCTTACAGGTATACAGTGCCTTACAGGTATACAGTGCCTTACAGTCATACATTGCCTTACAGGTATACAGTGCCTTACAGGTATACAGTGCCTTACAGTCATACATTGCCTTACAGGTATACAGTGCCATACAGGTATACAGTGCTTTACAGTCATACAGTGCCTTAAAGTCATACAGTGCCTTACAGTCGTACAGTGCCTTACAGGTATACAGTGCCTTACAGTCATACAGTGCCTTACAGGTATACAGTGCTTTACAGATGTACAGATTGTTACAGCTCTATAGTGCCAAAATAGATAAAAAAAAAGATGTTAAAGGTGAAAATGAAGATGCCCTAGAGGTGAAATCTGCTCAGTGCTTGTTCTGTTTGTTAAAATACAGTGTAAAGTTTAGTGTTATGTATGTCATGTGACAGGTGTGTTGTTTGAAGTGGGCAGTACCTTGGAGTCCGTGCTGATTGGACGGCGACACTCGGCACAATTGTTGGCGCAGAATTTGTCAAAGCAGCGCACACACACCGGCTTCTCGTCCTTCTGCACATATTTCTTTCCATTTAAATCATCGCGGCAATAAAAACAGCTGAAATGGTCTGCCATGGTGACACTGCACACACACACACACACACACACACACACACACACACACACACACATACACACATACACACACATACACACACACACACACACACACACACACACACACGAACAAAAGAGAACAAACATTGTGTTATCAGTGGAAACTTTGACTCTGAAACTTTTTCTTCCTGAGTGTGGGAGAGAGGAGACGATTATAACCTCTTTGTGTGTGTGTGTGTGTGTGTGTGTGTGTGTGTGTGTGTGTGTTTTGTAGCCATGGGCAACAGATGTCCACACACTTCACTCCTCTGTGGTTTTTTTTTGATAAAAGGAAGTGTGCAGTATGAAGGTGAGAAGTCAGCGCATTAACTCATACAATTTAAGTGATTTATAGACTAAATGACTTGATTCTTGATGATAAACAGCTTCAAATAAAATCACTAAAATGACTCATGTCTGTCAGTTTGTTTATTCTGGAAGCTTCACCTGTAAACCCTGAGAGAAGATGAACACAGAGGGAATCTGGGCGAGGCAGAAGGCAGTCTGTAATTGAATCAGAATGTCAGTGCATCGTGTCTGATCAAATCAACTCGGCGCAGGAAGTCAGAGAATCGGATCACCCCGGTTAAGGACGCAGAGTAAACACTTTATTTATTAGAAACTGAAATTGCACACAAACAGACAGCTGTAATACGGAGACCTGCAGGACTGCACTTTCAGAGGAACAGTGTTTGCTCTAACGGCCTCCATAGCAACGGTGTAAACTGTGTACAACCCCAAACTGGCCCTTTCTGCCCCATTACACACCACAATATATTTCTGTCTCAGAGCTGCAGCGCACACACACACACACACACACACACACACACACACACACACACACACACACACACAAAACTCACTTTCTTTTTTACATCCTGCCTGCAAACCAGCGTCAGAAGTCAAACCTCACACAAAAATGTTAGCAAACACACACACACACACACACACACACACACACACACACACACACACACACACACACACACACACAGCGTTTATAACAGCACAGTGCAGATCACACACAAATCAAGGGTTTCTCCTGGACCTTCAAGATCTCCGTTCATTTCATTAGGGACTAGTTTTGAAGCGTGCGTGTGTGTGTGTGTGTGTGTGTGTGTGTGTGTGTGTGTGTGTTGGGGGTGCTGTTGAGGTCACCTCCACAACAATCCACTTCATTACTGCGAGCGGGCGGAAACCTGATATTGTGTGTTTCATCACCAAAAGGAAGTTACAACAACTGCTTATCAATAACACACATTTAGTGTGTGTGTGTGTGTGTGTGTGTGTGTGTGTGTGTGTGTGTGTGTGCACTAAACACACTAAATCATATGCATGAGCTCTATTCAAAGATCATCATCATAAACAACAATATCAACAACAACAATATTAATAAGTGTGCTTTCAGGATCACACACACACACACACACACACACACACACACACACACACACACACACACACACAGAGTTGTGGGGTTGTGTTCCGATTCAGTAGGTTGTTGTGATGAATGAGGTAAATTTTGTGAAAGTTGTGTAGTTGTTGTGAGGTTGAGCAGTGTCCAGACGACTCGTCGACCCCTAACGTCCTCCTGAAGAGACGTCTGACTTCTGCATGAGCTCATCATACAACATCTGGAGCTCAGTGTGGATAAAGATAAGGGCCAAGACACACACACACACACACACACACACACACACACACACACGCACGCACGCGCACAGTAGACACAAACACACACACACACACGCACACACACACACACACACGCACACACACGCACACGCACACACACACACACACACGCGTTCTTCATTGTTACATGTCTCCCTCCCTCTCTCCCTCTAAAAATCTGTAACTGGGTGTGGTTCTGTTCTGCTTCTTGTAGTCTTGACATCATCCAATTAAAATGTTACCTTCAAAAAAACATGGCATGCACACACACACATACACACACACACACACACACACACACACACACGTGCACTCATCATGCCATATGACGGATTCCAACATATGTAACCTAAAACTGCAAAACAGACTTAGTTGTGCCAGACAGCTGGGAAAACACTGAACGTGTGAGAGAGAGAGAGAGAGAGAGAGAGAGAGAGAGAGAGAGAGACAGAGAGTGAGTGAGTGTGTGTGTGTGTGTGTGTGTGTGTGTGTGTGTGCGCACACCACTGTGTTGGCATGATGTCCTCCCCAAAGAATGAGAGTGAAGCATGAGAACAGGAAGCCAGAAAAACAGGGAACAGGAGGCAAGAGTGAGTGAGAAGGCTACACAGGAGCTGAGGAGAACATCTCAAACTCATCTCCATCTGACCTCCTGCTTTAAACACAAGCTTTTGTTTGGTCGGTCACAGTGAATGCCTTAATTACATCATTAGCTGTCAGTGTCAATTTAACTTTAAAATGAGTGTGGAGTCTCTGTGTCTCTATCCCCCTTACACACACACACACACACACCCACACAAACACACACACACAAACACACACACTCTCTCTCACACACACACACACCCACACACTCACACACACACACATACACACACACACAGTATAGAGATGAGGAGAACAAAATAAAACAATTTTGCTATTTCCACACAGCACTTACTGATAAACACCACTAAAGATCATGAGACTGTGTGTGTGTGTGTGTGTGTGTGTGTGTGTGTGTGTGTGTGTGAGACCCTGCTGCTTCACATTTATCACACCACTCACTACACACGCTGTAGGGTGCAGAAGGGCGTAGGACGCACTCCCTAAACCTGTGCAGTAATGTAGAAAATAATGTACATCATGAAGCTTCATACTGGACACACACACACACACACACACACACACACACACACACACACACACAGCGTCTACTGTAGTTCAGAAAGAATACACTTCAGCCCTAAATTAAGTAGTTCATCTTCATCTTTATGTTTCTCACCCACAAACACACACACACACGTCAAAGATGTGTTGAAAGTTAAGTAGAAATGCTGAAACATACCAGTTTCTCAGCAGGAGGCTCGAATCCTCCACCTCGTCTCAAGACTGTTATCGTTCACCCTCACTTTACTCACCAGAGACTGACGGAGTGACAGACAGAGGGAGTGACGGAGGGAGGTGTAGAGGGAGTGACAGAGGGAGGTGTAGAGGGAGTGACAGAGGGAGGTGTAGAGGGAGTGACGGAGGGAGGTGTAGAGGGAGTGACAGAGGGAGGTGTAGAGGGAGTGACGGAGGGAGGTGTAGAGGGAAGGAGGGAGGTGTAGAGGAAAGGAGGGAGGGAGGGAACAGCATGCAGGAAGGAGAGAGTATTACAACATCGACAGGAAATCATGCACAAGTGTTTTCACTTTTGAGAAAGGCACCCTACCATATCACTGAGTGCTGCAGCGATCATGTGCACAAGGGGTTGTTTTATATATGGGGTAGATTGTGTAGTGTAGTGTAGGTGTAGTTTAGAGTATGTGTATGTGTAGTGTAATGTAAGTGTATTGTAGGTGTGGTCTAGTTTATGTGTGGGTGTAGTGTAGTGTATTGTAGGTGTAGTGTGTTGTAGTGCAGTTCAGTGTGGGTGTAGTTTATTGTTTGTGCAGAAGTATTTAAGTATATGTGTAGGTGTAGTGTAGTTTAGTGTATGTGTAGGTGTAGTTTAGGTGTGATGTAGATGTAGTTTTATGTATGTGTAGTCCATATTTCCATATAAATGTGGAATGTTGTGCAGGGGTCAAGACAGTCACCTGAAACCAGAGGAAATAAAAGTAAGCAAGAAGTGAAGACAGCTGCAGTAAACATCTGCTAGAACATCAGCAGAGAAGAGTCAGTGTGCAGATGTGTAGACACCATTGATCATAATCTCCTGCTTGCTAGACTTGAGAACGTTGTTGGAACCCTCGAGTCTGGTTCCTCTCAAGGTTTCTTCCTTCTGCATCTCAGGGAGTTTTTTCTTCACCACAGTCTCCACTGACTTGTTCATCAGAGACAAACTTACACTTATAAAGAACTTATTCATTTTTATCTCCACATTATCTGTGTAAAGCTGCTCTGAGACGATGTTCATTATTAAAAGCTCAAAACAAATAAACATGAATTGACTTGTGTAGGAGTTCCAGACTTTAGTCTGTGATTCACTGTATTGGACTGACAACCTGCTAATAATTAAACTTATGGAAAGTAATCATCTACTTCATGGCTGTAGGTATGTCTAATTCCATCTGGTCCCTGAAGCATGCTGATTTAAATAGTGGTTGTGTTACAGCCTGTGTGTTGTGCACTTCTATCACTTATATAAGTTATACATATAGTATATAACATCACACACATTTCTTCATGAAGTCAGGACACAGTCTACCTGCCTAAAACAGAAGCAGTGTCAATAAAAGGGTTTAATCCACACATTTTTACATCAAACTGGAACATTCAGATAAATGAACACAGGAAGTGACATCACCTTAAACAACAAGCATGTCCATTTCTGCATACTTCATTTTTCTCATCATTTACATTAGCAATAAGGAGCTGTGTCCAATCAGGACGTCTCCTTACCCAGCCTAGTGTGCACTACCCAGGGCTCAGGAGCTTTTATATCATAACAAATATGGAGATCAATCTCAAATGCCCCTCATCAGATACATAGTGCACTACATAGTGCACATCATGTCTAGTGTCCTACATGTTCACTAGGGAGTGATTAGTGAGACAGCCTGCTGTTGTATGTGCACTACTTAGTGCACTGTGAGATCTGACACTCAGGGGTCGGAGCGGCGGTCTGTGTGGTCTCGGTTTCAGGATGAAGTGGAGGGTTCGAGGACTCATCACAATCATTACAGTGTGAATGTAATTGAGAAGACTTCTGATTGGAGGAGATGAAGGGGTCAGCAAGGTCACTGAGGTCGCTGATGTCGCTGAGGTCACTGAGGTCACGGAGTTCACTGTACACGAGACTGGATCTGTTATTCCAAATCAGCTCAGAATCATCATCACCATCATCCTGCTGAGAGACACAGGCCTGCAGTGATGTAGTGTTATGTCTGTGTGTGTGTGTGTGTGTGTGTGTGTGTGTGTGTGTGTGTGTGTGTACCTGACGGCGCTGACGGGTGAGGCAGTGTGTCAGTGGCGTGCAGCAGGAGTGTGTGAGGGGATGATCAGTGTGTGTGAGGAGAGGCTTCAGATATCTGCAAAGTAAAGAGTTTAGGACCGGCATCGCCATCTAGTGACCACATCATCAAACTGCAACCAAACTGAAATCAACATCTCACGCGCACACGCGCGTGCGCACACACACACACACACACACACACACACACACACACACACATTGCACTTGTGTGCACACACAGTGTGTGACTCTATAATTACACAGATTTATATTTTCTTTTATAGATTTTATATCTGACTGAAGGATACCTGTGGTCCAATCTGTACCACAATCTGAAAGGCCAGGCAAAGTCACGCCCACTCACACACTCCTCCTCCTGAAAGAGTGGTGTCAAAAAAACCACAAATTAATAAAACCATACTCACACACACACACACACACACACTCACACACTCACCAGATTCTCCTGATCTTCCTCTACACCGACTCTGGTAAAAAATAGGAGGTGCAAGTAAATAAAAATTACTCAAACATGGTACAATTAAATCACACACACACACACACACACACACACACACACACACACACACACACACACAGAGACACACCTGATTTTCATTAAGGCGAGCATGGGCGTGGTCCCTCCCCCACACACCCACACTGTTAGGAAGACGATGATGAGTGTGGTGGAGAACATCATCTTCCTTGCATAAGTGCTTGTGTCCCGAATAGAAAGGGCGAAGGTCATGGCCCCTCGCAGCCCTGTGGGGTCAAAAGTAAAAGTGTCTGCTGTCCTGCACACTGAGAAACACACGAGACTGTTCACTAGCACACGGGGGTGGGGGTTATGCTAATGATCATGATATTAATATTATAATATTAAACTTTATTAGATACTGATTTATTTATTATTCATTAATCAATTTTTCAAGAATACTAATATGGCCAGTGGAAATAAAACCATGAGGATGCTGATTTTATTGTATTATTTTTTCTTTTAGTTATATTAGTTACAAAGCAAATATAAATCTCTTCAAACGAGTTGAATCAGGAAATAAAACTAAAGAATAAAGAAAATATTGATATGAGCTGCTGTTCTGCTATGCTAATGTAATCAAGATTCCTGTTATCCAATCAGAGCGCAGCGTGTGTACCTGCGAACATCATGACGTGCTGAAAGCGGGAGCTGATGTGATTGGTTCGGCCCAGGTTCAGCAGGAACGACAGAGGATAAATATTCGCCACTCGTCCCAGAAATATCGCCAACTGTTCATCAGTCAGGGAAAAAAATTACTTCCTCACTGTTTACATCACTTCCTGTAAACTCAATCCAATCATTTTACATTACATCTACAGCACAAGGCGAGTCCTCGTGTGTGTGTGTGTGTGTGTGTGTGTGTTAGAGTGGATCTGTGTGTGTGTGTGTGTGTGTGTGTGTGTGTGTGTGTGTTAGAGTGGATCTGTGTGTGTGTGTGTGTGTGTGTGTAAGGATACAAAAGCACTAGTGATGAAGACGATGTTGAAGACGTGATGCTGGAAGGTGAACAGAGTCACACCCATGTAGGAGAAAATAAAATTCTCAGCCAGGAAGTTCAACAACTCAAATAACTACAAAGAAAAACACACACACACACATGCACTGAAAATCACAAACAGATCTTCATTAAGACTAAGAATAGAGCTGTGTGTGTGTGTGTGTGTGTGTGTGTGTGTGTGTGTGTGTGTTACCTCCTTCGTACGGTTTTTGGATTCACTAGACAGGTTGTTGTAGGTGTAGTGAGCTTGAGTGATGCCACAGAACAGCACTGCAACCACACCTACACACACACACACACACACACACACACACACACACACACACACACACACAAACAGAGGTGATGAGTTTTGTCTGAATGACAGGTAACTAATGTGTGTTTTGTCTCTGAGAGAAAGAAGTAAAGATAAAGAGGAGGTCTGTGGAGATGTTAAATATAAGGTGATACATTTTCAGAACTCTCCTGTAGAAGACCCTGGAGCTCCCAGTAAGCTCTGCAGGAGGAACAGTTGGGACATGTAAGCAATTACATTACAACCAGTTCCTTCAAACTCATCACCAACACCAGACGCTGAGGGACGCCCCACAGAGACCAAGAGTCACAGTGGCTGAGGTGAGAGTGACCATCTCTGGAGGACTGTACGGGAGGTGTGTCTATCTAATAAACACTTAAAGAATTTTCTGGTGCTAAAAAAGGTGGTGGCAGCATCATGCTCTGGGGAACGAGCTTCATCCTCAGCAGTGGTGAACAGGAACGAGGTAGATGTAATTCTTCATCTACGTATCTGAACTTTACTGAAGTTTTTCCATGTGAGGAGATTTTTACTGTAACTTCACTACATTTCAAAATCAAATATCTTCCTTTTTACTCAAATACATTTTGTGAAATCAGTCGTTTCTTTTTATTTATCAGCAGATAAAAATGTTATTACTATTAATGTTATAATTGTATTATAGTGCAGCGAGTGAAGTTAAATAAGAGCCGGAAAAAATACCGCGAGAACAGCAAATACTTTGGTACTTTTACTCAAGTGAAAATTTCTAGGGACACTTTTACTACTTTTACTGGAGTCAAATTTTACTGACTGCTTCTTTACTTTACCTCAAATACCTGCTTTGTGTACTACATCTGCATATGGACTTGACCTGAATTTATACCTCCTTCAGCACTGTAGATCCCAGAACACCTATACTTTATAATCATCTCTGCATGGCTCTGTACTCTGCTCAATCACACAAACTTTATCTCATCTAATTCAATACAATCAATCTACACAAAAAAGGTGATGTTTTACAATCCAGATCTGACCAACCTGAAGAACCTGCAGCAAATCTGGCAGGAAGAACAAGTGACAAGCCCAAACAGTGTGCAGATGCAGTAGAAACGTCACTGTGTGTGTGTGTGTGTGTGTGTGTGTGTGTGTGTGTGTGTGTGTGTGTGTGTGTGTGTTGTGTGTGTGTGTGTGTGTGTGTGATGGGG
>NC_060894.1:23060000-23072500 GCF_014805685.1 Silurus meridionalis | reverse complement strand
GAAAGTGAAACTAAATGTTACTATGGTTACAGGTGTTTATAAGCAGCACATTAATTAAGATTCTAATATACACACTATACACTATTAAACACAAACTACCTGTGTGTTCAACAGTCTGATCTCACACCTGAACTTCCAGCCAATCACACTCCTCTATTTACACCTGAACTTCCAGCCAATCACACTCCTCTATTTACACCTGAACTTCCAGCCAATCACACTCCTCTATTTACACCTGAACTTCCAGCCAATCACACTCTTCTATTGATATGCTTGTCCTACAGTTTTGTAACTGAAGTGTAGCAGTTCCTTTTACAGGTTGAATGTCAGCAGAAATGTAATGAGAAAGTAAAGCTTCTGTTTCTCTGGATGATTTCTCTTCTGATTGCTCACTCAGTTCATCCTCTCATCTGTAAGTGACAAAGAAATACATAGTTCTTTATTAGAAAATCTGGAAAGCATCAAGCAGTAAACAAAAATGATAAAAGTCCAACAAAAAATGTAATCCACAATTCAAATCAGAAAATAACTTAACAAAACTTAAACTCAAACTTGACCTTAAACTAAAATCCCTTCTCGAACAAAGCAAAAAAAAAACACACACAAACAGGACTTACACTCGGGAATGCAAAAAAAGAAAAACAGAGGACTCAGGAAAATAGACCACATAATTTCAACAATCCAGCAAGAGACAGAAACAAAAATGGAACTTAAATAGACACAAAGCTAAAAAGACTTATATAAAGGTAACGAAGGACTCGGGACACTCTGGCGACATCCGGTGGTGAAAAACAGGAAACACAATAAAAGAAGAAAACCCACATATCCTGATGTGACAGAATGAATGAGGTTCAGGTGGTGATTGACACTCCTGACCACCAATCAGTAGCAAGCAGGCACTATTTAGAGTGGGTTGGTTTGAGCCTGGCATGTGTCATGCCCTGATCCTCCCCTTTTGCTGTTGCTAAAGACATTTCAGGTATGTGCTGCTAGTATGTAGCGTTGGCTAATAAGTTTTTCTTTGCTCATTGCACTAATGGCTCATTTGTGTATCCTTAGCCTGTCTTTTCAGTGTGTGTCCCTGTTGGATGCTGCTTTGGATCTGTTTATTGCCCTCCCTGCAGGTATGAGGAAGTTGTTTAGCAATGTTTAGCTTTAACGCGTGTCAGGTGGCGTGAGTAATGTGCAGTCCTTGAACTTCAGTTTAACAGCAGGTTATTTGAAGGCTGTGTATCCAGAGCGGTGAATTCTCAGGAACTTATCTATCCGCGTTTGGTAAGTTGCTTCGGTTTGTTAGGGGGAATTACAGCATGTAGTTGCGCAATTACTTGTGTCATTTATCTTGTATCATTGTTTGTATTATAGGATCCTCCTTCTCTCCTTCCTCCTTTTTCGTCCTGGGTGATTATTGCTGCGATTCGACTTTTCCCTCGCTGCGTGCCGAGTGAACAACCTCGGCTTACAACTATTTAAAAGGGGAATTCTGCTGCTGCCATTTGGCTTCTGTGATTTGTTTTAACCGGTATTGTCTGGTCTACTGTGGGGTCGAGCAACGTGCAAGTATCGGGCTGGCTTGAAGACGACGTGGCGCTCCTTTTGGGTTTTGCTTCCTCAACCTTTTAATCAAGTTCTTCATTGGTTTTGTTTAAGCGGTGTATATGGTGAATCATATTGTGCTTGGTGACTATCCATCACATTACGGTGGAATTGTGACCTTAATTCGCTGTTTCCTTCCTTTCTGTCTGAGATTTATTTTGCTTTTGGTTTCTTTCAGGAGCTGGGGTCCCACGGGTGAAAGGTCTTTGGTGGTGCTATTTCTACATTTGCTGTACGACACTTTTGGCGTGTATGAGTGGGTGTTTTGAGTTCACGGTGAGGTGTGTGTGGAAGTGTGCTTTTTGATAATTAGTGCTGATCACTCCGTGGGTAACTCCAGCCCTGTATGCAATGATTTTATGTTTTGTTCATTTGGAAGTTGTGTAAATTTATTGTTTAATATTTTGTGTCCGATTGTTTATTTTTTGTTATTTGTGTAATTGTCACTGGACCATATTCACCAGCGAGAACATTTTTTGTTTTATATTTTAAAGCTAAGTTTTCAATAAACTTTGTATTGTTTTATACGATGCCCACGTTTCCTGCCTACACTCAATAATAAGGGAATCGAACTTGTGTGACCTAATAAACTCTGGGGTTTACTTCTATTTCCTGGGTATAACCCTCCCAGGTGGCGTAGTCGACTTGGTTAGTATATAAAGTTGAGCTTCGGCTCCCCCTCCCTGCACCATCCGCACCCCTCTCGCCACATTCTGGCGTAGTCGGCAGGACCTCTTGTGTAGTGCAGAAGACGTGGGTATTGTTTGTGTATTTCTGTTTTATATATTTTGTATTTTGCAGAAGCTGGGCAGCAGCAGTTTATATTTTTTCCATTTTATGAGTAGATCCTGAGCTTCGTATTCTTCCTCAGTAGTGGTAAGTGATTGCGGGGTTTGCAATTATGGACGATGAACTACGCGAATTGAGAGAATTGGTAGCCCAATCAAGGGCAGATAATGAAAGGTTGCAGCAGGAGCAAGTGCCAATTGTGCAACCTGGCCCATTTAATGCTCCTATGTCTCCCGTTGTAGATCCACCACTCACTGGTGCTGTTGCCTCTGCAACAGATCGTTTCGTGTTTGTGCCTCGGGATCGTAAGTGTCCGAAATTTAACGGTAGGTCCGGCGTTATGATTGAGGAATGGGTGGAGGAGGCTCAGGCCTGCATGCGTCTTCGCCATCTCTCTTGTTGATCAAGCATTCTTTTTGGTTGATCATTTGGAGGGAGAGGCGAGGGAGGAAATTCGATATCGGCCAAGGGACGAGAGGGAGGATCCAAACAAAATTATTAAGGCATTGCGCGAATTGTATGGTTGTACGAGTTCGTACGTAGCTCTTCAAGAATCCTTTTTTTCCAGAAAACAACAGGGTGGGGAGACCTTGTTAGAGTTCTCCCTAGCCCTGTTGAATCTTCTGGAAAAGGTGAAACGTCAATCACCCCATGGTATGCCTAATGCGGATATGTTATTGCGAGATCAATTTGTTGAGCATGTGAGCGACGGTGCGCTTGACGTGAATTAAAACAGTTGGTCCGCCGCCAACCCACTGCTACGTTGAATGTTCGTGGCGGCTATTCGCTGGGAACGTGAGGGAATGCCTGGGGGGGTGCGTGGTCGAAGCCAATCAGTTCCTTCCGCTCAGGGTATTCAGTATGGGGTACAGGGACATCGGCACACAGGGGGAAGTAGTAAGTTGGCGACTTCGAATTGGGCGAGTTAGAAATGCTGAAAAGCAACAACAACAATTGAATCAACTTGCTCAAAGTGTGGCTCAAATTCAAAATCCTCAGCGTTCGCAATTATCCCGATCTAATCAGATAATTTGTAGACGGTGTCAGCAGCCTGGTCACTTTGCTAGGGATTGTGATGGGGAACGGAGACCTTTTTGTTTTCCACCAGTACGCGAAGCCTCCGCGGTACCGAGAGGTGGGCAGTTACAGTCCAGGCAACCGTCGGAAAACTAATTCCGCTGAGCTGCAGGGCCACCGCTTGGTCGGGAAAAGACAGGCTCGGGTGTTCTAAATGATGCCAGTTTTATGTCAACGTGTCCGCAACTTGACGTGTGTATGGGTGGGGTTATGGTACCTTGCCTGGTGGACACCGGTTCTATGGTGTCCACAATTACGGAGAAGTGTTTCTTGGCGAATTTTGGGTCGTGGGGTCAGGAACGGCTTAGGTCGTGCCATTGGTTACAGCTCCGGCTGCGAATGGTCTTTCAATTCCTTATATTGGCTATTTAGAACTAGATGTACAGCTTTGTGGGCGTGTGGTCTTAGGGTGTGGAGTGCTGGTGGTCAGAGATCCTCCCGGTGGTTTGGGGCTCAGGTTCCTGGTGTTCTGGGAATGAGCGTCCTAAGCCGCTGTTACCGGGAGCTCTTTGGTCAGCATGGCACCAGTCTTTTTGATTTACCTGTTGTGTCACAGGCCCCTATTTCCGTTGTCCAGGCCTTACAGCATTGTCATCACATCGACATCCAGCTAGTTTCAGATCAGGGGTCGAGTCAAGGTGCGTGGACGCCGGGCGTGTCGCATCCCGGGGCACCATGAAATTGGTTGCCGTAACGTGCTCTGCCCAGTACTCAAGTGGTACAGTATTGTATGAGCCTCCAGATTCTGGTCTCCCAGCAGGTTTGTTGGCATCTCCTGCTCTGGTCCATGTGCACCATGGCACAGCTTATGTGCCTGTGGTTAATGTGGGTACAATAGATGTAGTGGTGTACGCTAGCACGGTCGTAGGCACTGTTAACCATGTTCAGGTGGTGAGCTTACCCCCAGAGGTCACTGAAGTTCAGGAGGTTTCGGCTAGGGTAAGTACACAAGTTGTGCAGGTTTCCCCTCCTGTACAAGAGCAGATCCGGGCGATTGACTTGTCTGTGTTGTCGGTAAAAGAACAAGGCAAGGTGAGGGCGCTATTAGACCGGTATTCATCTGTGTTTTCCATACATGATGGGGATTTGGGATGTACTAATCTTATTTCCCATGACATCCCCTTACTAGATGAGGTCCCTGTGCGCCAGCGTACAGGCGTATTCCTCCTTCAGAGTACGAGGTAGTAAAGGCTCACATTAACCAACTTTTGGAGGCTCAGGTAATTAGAGAGAGCTGCAGCCCTTACGCTTCGCCCATCGTTTTGGTTAAAAAGAAGGACGGCAGTCTACGCATGTGTGTAGACTACCGTCATTTAAATGCTAAGACCAGGAAGGATGCCTTCCCTCTACCTCGTATTGAGGAGAAGTTGGATTTACTGGCAGGGGCACGTTGGTTTTCTACCATGGACCTTGCCAGTGGGTACAATCAGGTCCCTGTTAGTGAGGCAGATAGATCTAAGACAGCGTTTTGTACTCCGTTCGGGCTCTTTGAATGGAACAGGATGCCGTTTGGCCTTTGTAACGCTCCCAGCACCTTCCAGAGATTAATGGAACGGTTGTTTGGGGACCAACAGTGTCAGTCTCTTCTTTTGTACCTTGATGACATTGTTGTTTTCTCCTCATCAGTTGACCAACATCTAGCTCGGATGGAGGTAGTCTTAAGCCGGTTACACAGGGAAGGTTTGAAGGCTAAGTTGTCAAAATGTGCCTTCTTCAAACGCGAAGTACAGTACCTGGGGCATGTGATCTCCTCAGAAGGGGTTTCTACAGACCCAGGAAAGATTGAGGCAGTTTCGCAGTGGCCTCAGCCTACCAGTGTTGCAGGTTTGCGGTCATTTTTGGGGTTTGCTAGCTACTACCGCCGCTTTGTGGAAGGGTTTGCGAGGCTGGCTGCCCCCCTCCACAGGTTGGTGGCAGAGCTGGCAACCCCAAAGCGGTCAAAGTATGGGTCCCGTGAGTTTGCTGAGGCATGGTCTACGGAGTGTCAGAGTAGCTTTGAGGAGTTAAAAGGTAGACTTACCACCGCCCCTGTACTCGCCTATGCTGACTTTTCACTTCCTTTTATCTTGGAGGTGGATGCCAGCCATGGGGGACTAGGGGCGGTCCTCTCACAAGAGCAACAAGGTAAGGTTCGTCCCATAGCTTATGGTAGCCGAGGTCTTCGGCCCACTGAGCGCAATACTTCAAACTACAGTTCTATTAAGCTGGAGTTCCTTGCGCTCAAGTGGGCCATGACTGAGAAGTTCCGGGAGTACCTGCTGGGACACAAGTGTGTAGTCTACACTGATAATAACCCTCTTAGCTACCTGACCTCAGCTAAGTTGGGTGCCATGGAACAGCGTTGGGCTGCCCAGTTGGCAGCCTTTGACTTTGAGCTTAAGTATAGATCAGGTAAGAGCAATCGCAATGCTGATGCCTTGTCACGCCAGAACCCACCTGCTGTGGAAGTTCAGGATTTGTGTCCAGGTGTATCTGTTCCTGCTGCATGGCGTCAAGTGAACCAAGGTGGATTGGTGAGTCAGGTAAACCAGATTGTATCTTTTCCTGGTTATTCCAGCAGTGATATGTCGGCTCAGCAGCAGGCCGATCCAGTTATTGGAGAGCTGCTGGTGTTTTGGAGGCAGAAAGTGCTGCCTAGCTCTGAGGAGCGTAAGAAACTTTCTAGGTCTGCTGTGCTCTTGTTTTGGCAGTGGGATCGTCTGGTGGAGAAGGAGGGGGTGCTTTATGGCCGGGTGTTTCGCCCGGATGGTGGAGAGGAGGTCCTCCAAGTGCTATTGCCGGTGGCCATGAAACCGGAGGTGTTGACACAATTGCATCAACTGCACGGGCACCAGGGGGTGGAGCGCACCTCTCAGCTGGTGTGGCAACGATGCTATTGGCCAGGGATGTCCTCTGACATTGCCCGGTGGTGCCATGAGTGTGAAAGGTGCCAGTGTGCAAAGGGTCAAGTCAAGTCAAGAAGCTTTTATTGTCATTTCAACCATATATAGCTGATGCAGTATACAGTGAAATGAGACAACGTTTCTCCTGAACCCAGGTGCTACATAAAACAACATAAAAACAACAGTCACAGTACAGAAGAACAAAGGGCCAGGAACTAAGATCCTCACCACATAAAGTGCATGTGTGCAACTGGTGCAAACAGTGCAAAAGACAACACAAAACAGTGCAAAAGACAACACAAGACAGTGCAGAACAATACAAAATACACAAAATATAAAAATAAAAGCAGCAGTAGCTCTGCCAGTAAAACTTGTCGTGACAGGATAAGGTGCACAGTAGCAGAAATGTAAACAAATATAAACAGAATTTTGCAATCCTATAATAGTGTAAAAAAATATGGTGGCAGCAATCAAGATAAAGTGAACAGTGACCAATGGATTCACAGAATAATGTGCAAATAGAGCAAGTCCCGGAGATCAGCAACAAACGGCATGTAAACATTATGCTATAATGAGAGGTGTGAATGGTGCTGAGACCTGGGTGTGTGAAGTGTATGTGTGTTGAGTCCGGTTGTGCAGATCAGTCACTCAGTTGTGTGTAAGTGTGTGTGTGTGTGTGTGTGTGTGAGAGAGAGAGAGAGTTCAGTCCAGATGTTTGTTCAGGAGCCTGACGGCTTGCGGGAAAAACTGTTGCACAGTCTTGTTGTGGCGGCCGAATGCTTGAACCGTTTTCCTGATGGTAGGAGGGTGAAGTATGTGTGTGATGGGTGTGTGTGGTCGTCCACAATGCTGTTTGCTGCGGATGCAGTGTGTGGTGTAAATGTCCATGATAGAGGGGAGAGAGACTCCGATGATCTTCTCAGCTGTCCTCACTATCCTCTGTAGGGTCTTGCGATCCGAGACGGTGCAATTCCCAAACCAGGCAGTGATGCAGCTGCTCACGATGCTCTCGATGGTCCCTCTATAGAACATGGTCAGGATGGGGGAGGAGATGGGCTTTCCTCAGCCTTCTCAGGAAGTAGAGACGCTGCTGGGCTTTCTTGGTGATGGAGCTGGTGTTAAGTGACCAGGTGAGGTTATCCGCCAGATGAACACCAAGGAATTTGGTGCTCTTGACGATCTCCACTGAAGATCCATTGATGATCAGTGGAGAATGGTCACTCTGTGCTCTTCTGAAGTCAACAACCATCTCTTTGGTTTTGTCCACGTTCAGAGACAGGTTGTTGGCTCCACACCAGGCTGTTAGCCGTTGCACCTCCTCTCTGTATGCTGACTCGTCGTTCTTGCTGATTAGACCCACCACGGTCGTGTCATCAGCAAACTTGATATGATTCGAGCTGTGCATTGGAGCACAGTCGTGAGTCAGCAGAGTGAACAGCAGTGGACTGAGCACACAGCCCTGAGGGGCCCCAGTGCTCAGTGTGGTGGTGCTGGAGATGCTGTTCCCGATCCGGACTGACTGAGGTCTCGGTCAGGAAGTCCAGGATCCAGTTGCAGAGAGGTGTTCAGGCCCAGTAGGCTCAGCTTCTCGATCAGGTGCTGGGGAATGATTGTGTTGAATGCTGAACTGAAGTCTATGAACAGCATCCTTACATAAGAGTCCTTGTTATCCAGATGGGTGAGGGCCAGATGGAGGGTTGTGGAGATGGCATCGTCCGTGGAGCGGTTTGGACGATACGCAAACTGCATGGGGTCCAGTGCGGGTGGGAGCTGGGTCTTTATGTGCCTCATGACAAGCCTCTCAAGCACTTCATCATGATGGGTGTGAGTGCAACGGGACGATAGTCATTGAGGCAGGACACAGAAGACTTCTTCGCACAGGAATGATGGTCGTCATCTTGAGGCACGAAAGAACAGTGGCGCTGCTCAGGGAGATGTTGAAGATGTCAGTGAAGACATCTGCTAGTTGTTCTGCACATTCCTGAGCACTCTGCCAGGAATGTTGTCTGGTCCAGCAGACTTCCGTGGGTTAACTCTGCATAGAGTTTTCCTCACTTCAGCTGTGGTTAGACAGAGCACCTGGTCACTGGGAGGAGGGATTGTCTTCCTCGCCACCACGTTCTGCCCCTCGAACCGGGCGTAGAAGTCGTTCAGCGCATCTGGAAGGGAGGCGTCACGGTCACAAGCAGGTGATGTGGTCTTGTAATTCGTGATCGCCTGGATGCCCTGCCACATGCGCCGGTTGTCTCCGCTGTCCTGGAAGTGGCCATGGATTCTCTTGGCGTGTACGCCGCCTCTCTGATAGCACGGGACAGTTTGGCCCTTGCTGTTTTAAGGCCGTCTTGTCCCCTGCTCTGAAGGCAGAGTCTCTTGTTTTAGCAGCGCACGAACCTTGGCGGTTATCCATGGCTTCTGGTTGGGCATTATAGTGATGGTCCTGGAGGTAGTCACGTCGTCAATGCACTTGCCGATGTAACTGGTCACTGTTGACGTGTACTCCTCCAAGTTGATGAAATCGCCATTGGTTGCAGCTTCCCTGAACATGTCCCAGTCAGTGCATTCAAAACAGTCCTGGAGAGCAGACATGGATCCTGCTGGCCAGGTTCTCACTTGTTTTGAGCTGGTCTTGAACGCCTGCTGAGTGGTCTGTATGCTGGGATCAGCATAACAGAGATGTGGTCTGAGTACCCGAGGTGGGGGCGGGGCTTCGCCCGGTATGCGCCCCGGATGTTTGTGTAAACAACATCCAGCGTGTTTTCTCCTCTGGTTGCAAAGTCCACATTCTGATAGAATTTGGGAAGCACAGTCCTGAGATTTGCATGATTAAAATCTCCGGCGACTATAAACAGTCCGTCAGGGTGTGTGTTTTGAAGTTCGCTAATGGTCCCGTAGAGCACGCTGAGTGCTTCCTTAGCATTAGCGCTAGGTGGTATGTACACTCCGAACACAATAGCGGTGGTGAATTCCCGGGGTAAATTAAAAAGGTCTACATCTCACAACAATAAACTCCAGCAGCGATGAGCAGTAGGTAGAAACAAGCACAGAGTTCTTACACCATTCCGTGTTGATGTAAACACACAGACCGCCGCCGCGAGTCTTACCGCACAGAGCTGCATTTCTGTCGGCACGAAACGCGGCTAGCCCGTCCAGCTGTATGGCGGCGTCCGGAACTCTGTCGCTCAGCCACGTCTCAGTAAACACAAAAACGCAGCAGTGTCTGTACTCAGGCCGAGTAGCTTGTTGGAGTCTGATGTAGTCTAATTTATTGTCCAGGGAGCAGACATTTGCCAGCAGTAGTGATGGTAGAGCAGGCCGGCTAGGGTTTGCTTTTAGCCTAGCATTAGCACCCGCTCGCTTTCCGCGTTTCTGCTTCCTTGCGCAACGCTTCCGATTTCCCCCTCCTCCGTCCGTCCTCCGCAGGCGATGCCGAGGTCTGGAGGCCGAGGTCGCGTAGCTTCTGCCGCAGGTCGTCATTTATGGTGTTGTTTGGGTTGTTTCTGAGTTCTTTCAATGTTTTTCGGTTGTACACAGGGACACCGGTTGCTCCGATGCCCATGTGTTGTGTAGGGCGGGCTACAGAATAACGTTAGCACCATTTTGGGTCCGGAGCGGCCGCTGCGAGCTACTGCCGCGCCGCCATCTTGGAACCAGCCTGCCCCTGTTAGTTTCATGGGACACCTGCTGGCTGCACGGCCAAATGACATTCTGGCCTTGGACTTTACTGTGTTGGAACCCTCAAGTTCCGGTCTTGAGAATGTGTTGGTCATGACTGATATTTTCACCAAATACACCCTGGCGGTACCTACTAGAAATCAACAAGCTGAGACTGTGGCACAGGTTCTGGTTGTTGAATGGTTTTGTAAATTTGGGGTGCCTGGCCGTATTCATTCGGACCAGGGTCGTAACTTTGAGTCAGCGCTTATTAAGCAGTTGTGGTGTTTATATGGAGTTGAAGTCACGCACTACTCCATATCACCCTGCTGGAAATGGCCAGTGTGAGCGTTTTAACCGGACGCTGCACAATCTTTTGCGCACCTTGCCTGTGTCAAGGAAGGGGGACTGGCCATCTTGTCTTCCACAGGTACTGTTCGCCTACAACACTACTCCTCACCAAGCTACGGGAGAATGCCTGTATTTTTTGATGTTTGGGCAGGAGCCTAGACTTCCAGTGGACTTCCTGCTTGGTAGAGTTGAGGAGCCACAGTCAGGTAGCGTTCATCGGTGGGTCCTGGAGCATCAGGATCGGTTGCAGGTGGCTTTTGAGGGGGCTCGCGAGCGGTTGGGGGCTGCTGCTGACCGCCGGAAAGCCAGGCACGATCTGCAGGTACGAGAATCACAACTGCAGGAGGGTCAATTGGTATATCTCCGTGACTATAGCGTGAGAGGTCGACATAAAATCCATGACCTGTGGAGCTCCGTGGTGTACCAGATTGTGAAGGCACCTAAGGAAGGAGGTGTGGTGTATACAATTGCTCCCATCACAGATCTAGGCAAGTTAAAGCACGTGCACCGATCTTTGCTGAAACTACAGATTGGCAGGAACTCTCCCCCCATGTTGCAGGACATTCCATTAGTGGAAACTGTGCGGCCTTGAGAAGAATTGGACGAGGGAGATTTGTTTGTTCTGGTACCTGAAACACCGCAGGTTAGTGGTAGGCAAGCACCTAGGAGTATGCTTCAGTCTGAACCCCAGGGTTCTGGTGAAGTCCAGGAATCAGAAGAAATCCCTGAGGTAAGATTGAATGAGCAGCCACTAATAAACCCTCCTTTACACTCTGCTTGGTGGGGAGAGTGTGGTGAGAAGGACTGGAAGGAGTACTGCTGGGCAGCACTCTAATGTACATCACCTCCCACGATCCTTGGGACCAGGTACAGTGTCTAGTATAGTGGGTAGTACATCTGTGGTTTTATTCCGTCCTTGGGACTGAAAGTTAAGAGGGTGGGCTTTTGGGTTTAGTTCATCGTCGGGGCGACGATGCAGAAGCCGGGGGTGGATTGTGACAGAATGAATGAGGTTCAGGTGGTGAATGACACTCCTGACCACCAATCAGTAGCGAGCAGGCACTATTTAGAGTGGGTTGGTTTGAGCCTGGCATGTGTCATGCCCGGATCCTCCCCTTTTGCGGTTGCTAAAGACATTTCAGGTATGTGCTGCTAGTATGTAGCGTTGGCTAATAAGTTTTTCTTTGCTCATTGCACTAATGGCTCATTTGTGTATCCTTAGCCTGTCTTTTCAGTGTGTGTCCCTGTTGGATGCTGCTTTGGATCTGTTTATTGCCCTCCCTGCAGGTATGAGGAAGTTGTTTAGCAATGTTTAGCTTTAACGCGTGTCAGGTGGCGTGAGTAATGTGCAGTCCTTGAACTTCAGTTTAACAGCAGGTTATTTGAAGGCTGTGTATCCAGAGCGGTGAATTCTCAGGAACTTATCTATCCGCGTTTGGTAAGTTGCTTCGGTTTGTTAGGGGGAATTACAGCATGTAGTTGCGCAATTACTTGTCATTTATCTTGTATCATTGTTTGTATTATAGGATCCTCCTTCTCTCCTTCTCTTCTTTTTCGTCCTGGGTGATTATTGCTGCGATTCGACTTTTCCCTCGCTGCGTGCCGAGTGAACAACCTCGGCTTACAACTATTTAAAAGGGGAATTCTGCTGCTGCCATTTGGCTTCTGTGATTTGTTTTAACCGGTATTGTCTGGTCTACTGTGGGGTCAAGCAACGTGCAAGTATCGGGGCTGGCTTGAAGACGACGTGGCCGCTCCTTTTGGGTTTTGCTTCCCTCAACCTTTTAATCAAGTTCTTCATTGGTTTTTGTTTAAGTGGTGTATATTGTGCTTGGTGACTATCCATCACATTACGGTGGAATTGTGACCTTAATTCGCTGTTTCCTTCCTTTCTGTCTGAGATTTATTTTGCTTTTGGTTTCTTTCAGGAGCTGGGGTCCCACGGGTGAAAGGTCTTTGGTGGTGCTATTTCTACATTTGCTGTACGACACTTTTGACGTGTATGAGTGAGTGTTTTGCGTTCACGGTGAGGTGTGTGTGGAAGTGTGCTTTTTGATAATTAGTGCTGATCACTCCGGTGGGTAACTCCAGCCCTGTATGCAATGATTTTATGTTTTGTTCATTTGGAAGTTGTGTAAATTTATTGTTTAATAT
>NC_060894.1:23047500-23050000 GCF_014805685.1 Silurus meridionalis | reverse complement strand
GAATCTTTCAAATCATCAGTATCTGCACCTTTAGTGTGTAAATATATATATATATAAAGGGAGAGAGAGGGAGAGGGAGAGAGAGAGAGAGAGAGAGAGAGAAAGGGAGGAGAGAGAGAGAGACAGACAGACAGACAGACAGAGAGAGAAAGAGAGAGAGAGACTCAGTGCTCATACAGATCAGTTTTATCATCAGTAGACTCTGTGGTTAATCATCTCAGTGTATTTCTAGATGAAGATATGAAACAGGAAACAGCTGAACTTGATGTTGTGTTTCCTGCAGAAGTGGCTGCACATCTCCAAAGAGCTGCAGGACGGATTTAAGCCGAACTTCAGCGAGCGACCCTGCACGGTGCGAGAGTTCAGGACGGAGACTCACAGTGAGTCGGAGAGTGACGACAGTCTCTCGGTCCACACAGCCGTCTCTTCTGATTATCAGTCCATGAAGAGCTTCTCGTCCACCTCCACACTGCCCTCACACCCAGACAGCCCCTGCACTGAAACCACGCCCCTCAGTGGCCTGTAAATCCACAACGCCCAGGAGAAACACACATCTGGACTCTAAACTGGGGCTTCCACAAGTCAGGATCAAAACGTCAATGAAATCTATTATATAAATTAAATATGAACCTGATTTACAGCATATCTCTAGAAATCATATTCAGAATAATGATATATGTAAATATATGTAAATGTATTTCAGGTCATTGTGAGTAACATTGCCAGAAATGCAATGACTAAAAGCTTCATTCTCGTATACCTTCATATAACGCAGAATACTCACAAAACTGAAGCAACATGGAAGCTTTTTTTGCTGAAATTACGATAAATGAAAAAATAATTTTACTGTGTTTTTTTTTCTAGAATATATTTGCATACGTGTACACAGAATGATTTATATAATTTGAAAAAAATAAACAACTTTTTAGTGCTTACAGTTGTACAGCCAAACAATTAAACTGTGGTGTGTGTGAACATCTGTGTAAAAATGCCACGTCAGCTGAAATGAACCACACTGATGTGTCTGTCGTCGTCATCATCATCATCATCATCATCACATGATTAATAATCAGCACAGAAGAAAATAGAGCAACAAATATTTGTAGAACACAATTTATTAAATAAAATCACCCTCATACAAACACAGAATATAATAATAATATAATATCTCTATAATAACAGATTAAATATAAAATAATATAAAGTATAGAAAATATACACATACTAATGACCTGAAACACACCTGAAAACTCTAGTAATTATAAACAATTCAATCTAAATTCATTAAAACTCTTCTCTGTCATTGTGTGTGTGCGCGTGTGTGCGCGTGTGTGCTTTCTATCCCAGCTGATCCTCGTACTGTTTTCTAAAACAATCACCAGCAGGAAAGAAATCCCAACAGCGCTCCTGATACATCTTCCACACGTACGACTCCTGACACAGACACATACACACACACACACACACACACACACACAGCAAGGGAGACAGACAAACTGTAAACATCTTCCTTATGATAACGCCATATTTTTTAATCCAGATAAAAGTGTGTTTCTGTGTGTGTGTGTGTGTGTGTGTGTGTGTGTGAGACATTGGGGTGTATTACCTGGCCAGTGTGCTCCGTCTCCTCCTTATTGATCAGGTACATGAGGAAGAACCTGAGACACAGAGCATCAGTTAATGGTTACTTTCCACACACATCATCATCATCATCATCTTCATCACTGCTATTCCTAATCACATCATCATCATCATCACTGCTATTCCTAATCATCTCTTTTGATCAACAGTCATCAATATTTTAATGGGTTTTCTGGTCAGGAGTAAACTGTAGTAGTAAATAGTGGCTGCTCTGGTCTGCTCTGCTCTGCTCTGCTCTGCTCTGCTCTGCTCTGGTCTGCTCTGCTCTGCTCTGGTCTGCTCTGGTCTGCTCTGCTCTGCTCTGGTCTGGTCTGCTCTGCTCTGCTCTGCTCTGGTCTGCTATGGTCTGCTCTGCTCTGGTCTGGTCTGCTCTGCTCTGGTCTGCTCTGGTCTGCTCTGCTCTGGTCTGCTCTGCTCTGCTCTGGTCTGCTATGGTCTGCTCTGCTCTGCTCTGGTCTGGTCTGCTCTGCTCTGCTCTGGTCTGCTCTGGTCTGCTCTGCTCTGCTCTGGTCTGGTCTGCGCTGGTCTGCTCTGGTCTGCTCTGCTCTGGTCTGGTCTGCTCTGCTCTGCTCTGGTCTGCTCTGGTCTGGTCTGGTCTGCTCTGCTCTGCTCTGGTCTGCTCTGCTCTGGTCTGGTCTGCTCTGCTCTGGTCTGCTCTGCTCTGCTCTAGAAGCCGATGGTGTTTGCTGAATGCTGAAATCAGAGTGTTTCCTCTGACAGGTGCAGCAGGTGTGATCACTCACAGGTAGTTGGCCAGGTTGTGTTCCTCCAAGGTGTGAGTCTCAAAGCCATGTGGAGTCGTATCAAAGTAATCGCTCCCAATCCCACAGATAAAACATTTAGTCTGTGAGAGAAATAC
>NC_060894.1:23040000-23042500 GCF_014805685.1 Silurus meridionalis | reverse complement strand
TGTTCAGAAAGGTTCGTCAACAGCACGGCGATGTTGAACCCGATGTCCTTCGCTGGCTCCTGAAAGCGGTTTGCGTATTCCTCGTAATTGATCATCTCGTTCTCGTCGGCTTCAGAGCAGGACAGGAGAAACTGGATCTCTGAGGGTGTGTACTGCTTCTGACTGTCCATGGCTTTCTGGAAGTCCTTTTTGGAGATCAATCCTCTGGGGTCCGTTACGTAATCACGGAAAGCGCCGGAAGCGACAATGTCTTTCAGTTTGAGGAACATGTCAAAGAATTTGAGGATCATCTCAACATTACTGGAAGATTCGACCAGCATGTCCACCATCTGACGAGCAATCGTGCCGTTTACTATGTTACCTGGAGGAACCCATCAGAGGAGAAGTGGACAGATAGAATCAGAGCAGCAGTTAAACCTTCATTTCTTACATGATAAAGTCAAAACTTCATCTGCACAAAAAAATGAATTCTGTTATTATAATAAAATTCAATGATATTTAATTATGAACCAGTTTACAATCTGACACACTACATTTAATATATAAAATATGTAAAGATGAAAAAACAAACATTTTATCTTTAAAATGAATATTTAAACTGAAAGACCCCTGAAAGTCATTAGATACAGAAGTGTCTGAAGTGATGAAGTGATGATTTGCATGTGGTCCTACACACCCTCAAGGAGAGACAGCAGCATGACCACCATGTCCTTCTGCAGGTCCAGCAGCTCTTTCAGCAGACCGATCTGACTCGAGTCCTGAAACCATTTCAATGATCACAGTTCATTTACACACAGCAGGAGCTAAAAGACGACCAGTTGTTTGTGTTTAATGGTCTTCTCCTGATTAAAACAGTCGGATAAAAAGCAGTAAATATTGAAATAAAAACAGGTGAATTAAAGGAGAGATTAAAGGTGAAGGCACCTGAGCCAGCTTCATCATCATGTGAGCAAACACGTGAAGGAAACCAACAACAGCATCCCAAAGCCTGCTGTGGGCCAAAGACTGCTGATTCCCAGTACACGGTCCCTGAGAGAGAGAGAGAGAGAGAGAGAGAGAGAGAGAGAGTGTGTGTGTGTGTGTGTGTGTGTGTGTGTGTGTGTGTGTGTGTGTGTGTGTGTGTGTGTTTTCTCACCTGGATGTACTCAGTGAGAGTATTGAACACCTGCTTGGCCACATTCATGGCTTTAGAGAAGTTCCTTTTCCCCGGCTCGTCTATGATCTCTTTACCCGAATAATACCAGTAGAAATCACTGATAGACTCCTGAAACACATTTTACTCAAGAGGTCAGAGGTCATTTCCTGTGAAGGTGTGTGTGTGTGTGTGTGTGTGTGTGTGTGTGTGTGTGTGTGTGTGTGTGTGTGTGTGTGTGTGTGTGTGTGTCTGACCTGCAGGCGGAGCAGGTAATCCACAGTGCAGATGATGATGTTGATGGTTGTAGTGCTACCTGTCTGTGTTCTGAGGTAATTTTGGAAATCTTTAGTAACACACACACACACACACACACACACACACACACACACACACACACACACACACACACACACACTCCATGTTACATGTTACACACCTTTAAATGAGGACTGTTTAAATTCGAACAGTTGATGTGTTTCCTGTTGTTCTGAAGAAAAAACACTAACCATTATTGTGTCCTTCACAAAGCAGCTGCAGGAAGCGGAACAGGTCGCAGGTGAACTCATCATCAGCCATCACTTTCTCACCTGGAGCAGTTAAAGAGACAACTGAACACTCACTCATCCGTGAACAGCCAATTAGCATATTGAGTCTGTCTCAAGCAGTGAGGTCAAGCCAAGGACTTTTGAAAAGGACCAACAAAAATGAAATAACTATCTACTGTATACACACACACACACACACACACACACACACACACACACACACACACACACACATTAAGCCTCATGTCATTCAACCAGTGCATCATGTTTTCGAAAATCAGATGAAACAATGGACACATGGGACATACAGCAGCAGTCTGCACATAAACATGGACAAAGTACACATATATAAATACACCCAGACCACGTATAGTGATGTTAACTCACACACACACACACACACACACACACACACACACACACACACACACAGTCATACAGCAGCATGCAGACCTACTCAACTCCTGAACTCAGTGTGTGTGTGAGTATGCACCACCAGGACCAATGGAATAGAGATTTGTGTGAAAAGTCTGTTTTGGAGGTATTATTTGGGCAGAATTAGTTCAGTTATATATATGTGTGTGTGTGTGTGTGTGTGTGTGTGTGTGTGTTGAGTAATGTTGAAGGACAGTAGTAACAGTAGTGATGGATTTAAAAGTGATAAATGATCAGTGTGTGAGTCACAGAGATGTGCGTGTTCTATTGATTGTGTGCGTGTGTGCGTGTGTGCATGCGTGCGTGTGTGTGTGTTTTTGTTGGTTGGGGTGGTCGGGGGTGTCTGTAAAATCAGATCTGCTCTAAGCATGTAATAGAAGGTGTA
>NC_060894.1:23027500-23032500 GCF_014805685.1 Silurus meridionalis | reverse complement strand
CCATCTGCCAACGCATGGAGGGGTTCTCCACCTGAGAGAGAGAGAGAGAGAGAGAGAGAGAGAGAGAGAGAGAGAGAGAGAAGAATGACAGGAATTCCACAGAGAGCAATTCGAAAGAAGAGAGAGAGAGAGAGAGAGACAGAGAGAGAGAGAGAGAGAGAGAGAGAGAGAGAGAGAGAGAGAGAGAGAGAGAGAGAGAGAGAGAAGAGAGAGAGAGAGAGAATGACTGTTACCTTTCCCTGAAGATGAAGGTTATTCTGTAGGAACTCTCTCACCTCTTCATCTGTGTCTTTCTGTGAATCAGCAGCACAGGAGCAGGTTAGTGATGTTGATTGGGTTTTACACGGAGCAGCAGCACACTGAGAGCTGATACACTGCACTACACATTTCTCCTCCTGCAGACTGAAGGAACTCAGAGGAACATGATCATAGGAGAACTATCTGCTTTCTGTGGCATCTGTACCAGAGAGTAGCGGAACTTGGCGAGGTTAATGAGCTCGTGATCGGCTGGAGAGCACATGTTGAGTCCGATGGGGAGCAGCTTCTTCAGAGCAGCTACGATCAGAGACGTCTGCACAGAGTAACGATCCCCCCGTCTCTTCTTCTTCGTACGTTCTACATCAGAGCCACCAGCCTGGACAACATCAGAAAATACAGGACATAAAAGACGAAAAGAGAAGAAAGAAAAGCGCATTTCTCCAGACAGATTTCTCTATTGTACATAGAGTCAAAGAATTTCTTGATTTCTTAATGTATTGACTCCAAATGTTTATTACGTTTTAAATAAATGATAAAAAAGTAAAAATCTTAGAAGCAGATTCCTAAGTTGATAAAGTAAATGATCAGTTCGCTTAAAAGCTCTTGAAATCATTAGAGTGCAGGAAGTCACGTGTCCTGGTCTGAAGCCTGGACGTGTGTGGACTCTGTGACAGCAGCACCAAATCCTGCGTCCATCCCATAAACATAATCACTCTGTTTATAACGGAGTTCAATACAGAGCTCTTTTAGTGTTTTTAATTCCAGGATCATTAATGGGAGGGAGAGAGGAAATAACTGATCATCGCTTGTCTCCAGGATGGACAAGAGAAAGAGGCTGAATGCAGGAGAGACAGAAGTTGAGGACAACAGGAGCTTTTTAAGTTCTATATCCTATAGATCAGGAGAGCATGCCGAGAGACACGTGCAGGGGAACGACACGTTCACGTGCAGGTGAGGCGGGATTGTGTGTGTGTTAATGGAGTTATAATGCAGCAGAAAATCATCCAACGTAGACAAAACACTTCACACTTCCAGACAACACAAAACATGCATGCGGTATGTGATGTTCTGATCTACTGTTTAATATGACAGAGACTGAAGCTTTACTGAAGATAATGATGTTCTGCAATCCTCTGAACTTCCTGTTATGTTTATAATTGATAGTATTTGTAATGAGTAAGAGTGAAGTAAAGTTATAATGAACCCTGACCTTAACCACAACCGCATACTGAACACCTACAATCAGCAACTCGTCCTTTTCTGATCACTGCTTTCAGCTGCACTTCACTGGTGAACTTCCCAGTTGTAATGAGACACTCAGAGGTTCTGCAGTCTGTGTGTTCACTTGTTTGAGAATGTAATCAGTGAATCATCAACTTCAGCTGAACAGTTTGTACATCATGCTGGATGCACTATTGGACTTTTCCTGCTGCTGAGGAGAACCTGGTGCCTCCGTCTGATCAGTGCAGAAGAAGAAAAGGAGGATGCTGCTAATCTAAATCTGAATAAAATCGTCCCTTTTTTCCACAATCCCATTTTCAATCAGTTATTCTTGATTGCATTAGGGTCATGGGTTAAAAGGGGATGGATGGGGAGAGACTCTGGAGTTATGTGGAGATTAAAAGCCATAATAATCGTTAGAACGAGCAGAAGAACAGACAAGACTCTGATTGTTGACCCGTGAGCCAAAGAAGCTGCATAGCAATCTACAAAACAAACAGCCAACACGCCAACTGTCCTGAATTGGGACCAAATATGTATTCGTTTTAGCCAGAACAGCGAATCGTCCAAAAATATCATTCATGTAAACTCACAGTTGGTTTTCTGAACTGGCTGAACTGAAACGGATTTGGTAACAACCCTGGAATCAGCCATCGCCAAAATAAAGAAAAGAATAGGAAAGAAAGAATAAGCTGATATGAATCTGAAGATCCCCATCCTGAATCCTGACAGAAGTTCACTCATGTCATACTGAATCAACTACACACTCTTTCATCAAACGCCTCGCTTCAGACTCCCCCGTCACACACTGGCAGGACTGCTATTAAAAACACTGTGTGTGTGTGTGTGTGTGTGTGTGTGTGTGTTTATTACTAAACTCTTCCTAATTACTCTGAGACCTGCTGTAACTCTCAGTGACAGTCTCTGCTGTGATCTTTCTATCGTGCACTTCCTGTCTGCTGTTGTTTTTGTGAAATGTACAGTATTAGTTCTTTACTTTTCTCTCTGATTGGAGTAAAAACTAGCGGTTTAATACAAACATTAGGTTGCAGTTGCAGTCAGTTTGGCAGTGTTTAAGCTGAGCAGGCCCAGAGTTTAGTCCACATGGTTATTCTTCTGTTTCTAGTTTGATGTGTTTCAGTGCCAGTGTGCTGGGGGGTTGATGAAAATAACCACAAAGAAATTTCCTATTAAAGGGTTGCCATGCGGCGTGCAGAGAGAGAATCTAACCTCAGCGTTTCCGGCCTAGAAAAATACACCAGAGACACAAAACAAAAAGCCAGAGAAACCATTAAAAGAAAAAAAATAAACACCCCAAAAGTCTCGTCAACTCGATGATCACTCACTCACTCACCAGCACAAACACCAACATACATCAACTCAAAATACTCAACACAATCACCTGCAGTCACATACGTTACCTTCTGATCATGTGACCACGGATAAGTGCCTCTGCTCGCTTTATTTCCCGTTAAAAATCAGGAAATATGGATTTTAAAGAAATGTTCTAAACCAGACTGCTGATGTTACAGTTATTTATATTCAGTACAGTGATTTCCCTGCACAATGACCTCCACGTTACCTGTGCAGGTGAAGACCAGGGTGTTGGAGCAGGAAAATCACTGCATTATGTACTGCATGAAAAAAAGCATCTCAGGAAGTGAAAATATTTTGAATGTATTTGAGTAAAATATAGTTAACAAACCCGAAGATTATTTAAATCATTCACTAGACATTACTCATGTATTACTCATTTCCGCCTGCTAGATTTCTCCTTCTATTGACAAACATTTTTGTTTCTTTCTAGAAATGAATGTTTGAAACAAGCGAAATGATGTTCCATAAGAACCCTAATCCTAAACAGCAGAACAAGTCAAACTCATCAAATCAGTGCAAATGGATTAAAATAAGTTTAACAATCTTGTGTAATTATATAACAAGAAATACAGATGTGGACAGATGTATTTTTACCCATCCATGGAAAAAGAACCCACAGTTTTCTATGCAATAATGATAAGGTTCTATGCACAACCTTCAGAGGGGATCACTGCAATCAAGTGATCTCTGGGCATGTCTGCAGGAGCACTGTGGCTCTTCAGTCTGCATGTTTAAAAGACAGAGTAGTGTACATCTGTTCTAGATAAATTGGACAATAGTTCAAGATATTTCCATTTGATAAAAGACATGATTTTGTGCAGATGCTCAGTAGTGATCTCGACTCCAGGCCTACAGCACAGGACCAAAGCAGGTTTGTTAGAGGACAGATTATGTCCAATACCATTAAACTTAACACTGTATAATTGAACTGTTCTCTTTAACCATGTCTTTTACATCACTAGAAGCACAGGGAGGAACAGGGAGCGGGGCGTGAACAGCTTTGCTTCAGAAAACATTTATGACCTGAAGGTTTTGCTGTTTTAACAACAACCTGGTCATTAGTGTGATAATCAGGTGAAGATATCTGAAATAGAACGCGTTTCCCCTTCACACCAGGTCACGTGAATAAAACACACAGGTGTACATTAATAACCAAATAAACTCACCTTACTCATCTTACTCTTGCTGTCAGCGGTGAGGAAGGACATGTTGTTTATCTCATTCATTACAACAAAGTTCTGCTCCTCACGCTTAAAGTTCTGCACAGATATAGAGACTGGGAATGATGGACATTCAGAGAGAGACACTTTATAGCTAATGTAAACACACACACACACACACACACACACACACACACACACACACAGTATTTACATACAGACCTCATGTGCTGTGTATAAAATATTACACTTATTCTCACATGGGATTTGGACCAGAAGATGAAGACCTCTCCCACCATACGGAACAATTCCTCAGCATCGGGGTCAGGGCAGGTCAACCACCTCGCCCTAACACACATACACACACACACACACACACACACACTATTAGATGACCTTTTTGCTTTAAATGTATAAATCTAAAGATCTACATGATGGAAAATTAAACTCAGTGAATCAGAACTGGGTGAATTGTAACTGTGTTTATCAGGTGACCTGTTGTTGTCGATGTAGCGGATGAGTAGAGGGTAAAGAGCGTATAAATCTCTACAGAGGACGGCGAACTCGTCCCGTATCGTTCCCTCGTGCTCATCACACTCCGTTTTACCCTCCATGCGCAGGTGCTCCTCCTCCGCCACCACCTTCGCCGTGCGCTTCTTCAGCTTCTCCATCGTTGGGATGAAGTGAGATTTGAGCATCTCGGGTTTGGCTCTGCTCACGATGGGCTGAGAGAACACTGCAAAACACACACACACACACACACACACACACACACACACACACACAAACACAACTTTATTCATTCAGCTACGTTTCTAAACTATTTTATAACAAAGGGTGATTTTGTTTTCACTCGAAATTTTAGACTGATTATTGCAGAATGGCGCCACAGTGTGGTGTAAAGCAGCTTACGATGACGCCGTCTCCAAACTGGTGCTGTGCGATGTGATCGAACAGTGAGGTGAGGACCGCAGCAGGGCCACC
>NC_060894.1:23012500-23017500 GCF_014805685.1 Silurus meridionalis | reverse complement strand
CTATACTGTGTTTATTTAGCTTTTCTGTCACTCCAACATCTGTACAGTTCATACACAGTTACTGTATAAGTGAGAGGCACTGGGATTAAAGCTGAGATCTCTGGTGTGGGATTGTTTTCTCATGTATTCGAAGAGAAACGGTGCAAACCCTTTGCCTGCAGCTCCATCTTCTTCTTGCGCCCCCAGGTGTTGTGGTAGTTCTCAGCCAGCTGCTCTGCCATGGACTGGAGCAGAAAAACATGAACATGACCTTCTTTTATTTCTGTCAGTGCAACACAGTTAACGCAAACTTCACCAGCAAACTAAATACCCCGAGTGGCCTCCAATGTAAACTTCTGTTCCTTCTACTGTTAAATTCATTTACATAAAGATCACAAATACCTGTCCTGATATTGCTTTAGTAGTAGTGCAGAGAAGAACATCTGTACCTTAATAAAGATCTTTCCTAAAGAGGAAATATTCACCTGTAGCTCTCTGGACAGAGTCATGCATGATATATTTATAGGCTGAGGGTTGTAGCCGTGACTTGGGTCGTATGTCGCCTAGAAAACAAAAAGATTTTTAGTTGATAAAAATGGAACATTTCTGATTTCTGATCTGATTCTGGTCATCAGAGGACTGAAGATCAATAGTGAATTCTTCTAGTGTAAGAATCCAGTACTGAAATCCATTCATTTTGTTCATTAAAAATGTATCATGACTTTGTCGTTCTCACTCCTGTACCTGTGCAGTCTGAGATATTTTGCGTGCCGCCTTCTTCTCTCCTCTGTCTTCGTCCCCGTCTCTGGCCTTGTCGAGCGTCCACTCCCAGGCTATCATGGCCTTTATAGACTCTTTAATGGGCCAGCGGTAAATTTCTTTATCCTGCACAGCAAAACGTGTACAAACACATGAAGCATAACACAATGCAAATCTGATGCAGGATAATCACACACACACACACACACACACACACACACACACACACACACACACACTCAAACTAAATAAACCCTCTCTCTTACCTTCTCAGAAAAGGTTTTATACGGTCTGAGCATCGGATGAGTCTTGGCATTTTCATCCAGAACTTCACCAAATGTCCAGTTATTTTGGATCTGCAGAGGCGTAAAACACGTGAAATGATCTGAGACTCGCAGCAGTATGACTTTATTTTTTAAGTTACTGAATAACCAGATAATGAATCACTGTGAGTGTACACACTTCAGTACTGCACACTACACACACATTTCCATTTAAAATATATGCAGTGAAACACATTCAACTCTACCCTCTCGAAAGCCCATTTATCATGAGTGTACTCGGCGTATCTGTTTATAAATCCGTCCAGCTTCTCAGGAATGATCGTGCTACACAACAGAGGAACAAAAACATTTTAAATGCAACGAACATTCAGATGAACGAGTTTTTATTGCTTTTGTGCTATTTTATTATACTTGGTTGTGTCCACCGGTTTGGGATCAAAGTTGCCTTCAGCATCCACAGAAGCCTTTTTTTCAGTTTTGGAAGAGTAACTGGCGTCCACATAGTCAGGAGGAATGGCACCGGCTATGGCACAGATGCAGGGCATCGCGATTTTAAACAATTCTGCATCAAATTTCTGTGTGAAGAAACAAAAATATTGATATTAGGATTGTATTTTAATTTGTAATAGTCTCTAATACGGCATATTATTCACTAGATACATGATTTATTTATTATATTGCAGTGAGATTTAAAAGTCTGATTTGTTATTCATTGTTTTTATGTTACTGAGACTTTAAGTCTTCAGTAAAACATCTCGAGTGAACTTGTTTAAACAGCGTGTGCATTAACATGTTCCTCACCTTGTGTGCCAGAGATTCAAAAATCCCCCAGAAGAGTTTGCGTGTGAGGTGAAGCTCCTCCTCTGAAGACACGCCGAAGTTGGCCCAGCCGTTGGGCAGACAGTAATACTTCCAGCAGCGTTCGTAATGATTAGTCAGCAACTATAACACACCAGTGATTACACAGCAGTTTATTCCGAATCCAAAATGAATCTTTATACAAGCTGACAAATAAATGTGTATTTGTAATAATGCTTGATTTTCTGTACTGATATATTTATAAAGTGTTGTTTAGCTCTGAAGAGATCACATTCCTGTAATCTGATACGACCTCAGCCATAAATACTGAATCCTGCACTAAACTGAATGAACTACTGAAATGTCGATGTGTCTACAGATGTGTCTACAGATGTGTGTACAGATGTGTGTACAGATGTGTGTACAGATGTGTCTACAGATGTGTCTACAGATGTGTGTACAGATGTGTGTACAGATGTGTCTACAGATGTGTCTACAGATGTGTGTACAGATGTGTCTACAGATGTGTCTACAGATGTGTCTACAGATGTGTCTACAGATGTGTCTACAGATGTGTCTGAGATCAGTACCTTCAGGGGCATTTTGGCATATGCATTGAGAATTGGTACATCAAACACAAGTCTTCTGAGCAGGTGCTGAAGCATCGATGGCCTCAGATACCTGCAACAACAAAACATATACATAACCAAATAATAAAACCTAAAGAAAAGCATGAAGTGAAGAAGTGAGAAAGTGAGATTCTGAGATGCTACAGTGCAGGTGCCGTGACTGATCATTAGGAACAGACTGATTAGAACTGGTTATTGTCAGTGTTTGGTGTGAGATGGAGACTGACTTGCACAGAGACATCAGGCACTCCTCGATGACGTCTCTCTGAGCCTTCGTGAGCGAGCGTCCTCGGGAGAGCCTGTAGATGGTGTGCAGCATGGAGTCGATCATGATGGCACGGTGATCGGTGCCGGCGATTAGAGGAGCACATTTAGTGATGAGGGGGAGGACGGCGGAGCAGAGATAGCGGTTCAGAGCCAGAGCCATCTCCGTGGTACTGAATGCAGCCTGAGAAATGACGCACAACACAAACACAATTAACAAAAACAACACGAGGATAAAAGATGGAACGGAACAGAAGTGATGTTCGGAGAAACACACCGTGTCGAGAGAAGCTGCTGCTCGCATATCAGGCAGGAATCCGACCTCCAGTACGTGCAGCAGGAACTCCTGATTATCAATACCATACACTCTGTCCAGGAACAGCACCATGGGGGCTTTATGATCCGGGACAAAACTGGCAGACATCTTCGGCTCTATAATACTATTATCTAGAGTAGAGATGATCAAGAGCAATATAGCATTTATCATTTATATTACTTTAATTCTGATGAACATAAACATCATACTAACCACATTATACTCATTATTAGCACTTTTCCTTTTTTAATAAAAACACCTCCTCACCTTTTCCAAACGCAGGGATCTGGTGTGAAAGACTAATAACACCTACAAGATCCTCAATGGGAACCAGAGATCTGAGAATAGCCCTGATCCTCAGAGCTTCTCCTTTCCCTGCCTGGATCAGCTGCTCGTGCACAACAAGAAACAATCTAACATTGTATTGATCTTGTTTTGGTGTTTGGGTGATAAAACAGCAAAGTAGCAAACATTAACTGTATAAATCTATAAATCTATATTTATATTATCATCAGTAGCAGAATAAATAAACCATGAAGCAGACACTTGCATGCATTTCAGGAGCGCAGCGTCCCAGCAGGTCGATGAGCGCGGCGTAGAAGGACATGATGGCGTTGCCCAGATGAACTCTGTTTTCCTCGTGCTGCTCTTCACCTCCAAACCTGATCAAACATACAGTACACATAACACGAACACTGCAGTCCACACTCATGGTGCACACAGGAAACTGTGCAGTGTTTCTGAATCATTCACTGAGATATAAATGTAGTATTGAGACATTAGGTCTGATTATACGAGACATAACGGTGAAACCAGAAGGTGCATACATGGGGAAGCGTCTGTCCTTTTTAACAGTGGGTCCATCTCTGGCCGGATCTTCAGAGATCTTAATGGCTTCTTCAATTGCGGCCAAAAGTCCATTCCCTCCCTCTCCTCTGAGCGCAGGGCCGAAACACTCGGGACGTCTGATCAGGAGACGCACCACCACATTGGCGTTCTCCTCCACGCTTTCTCCTGCACAAACCAAAACACAAACATTACACAAAGATGATCTGCTACACACAGAATTTCCCACAATGCAAATCCAGATGACGTGTGTAAGAAGATCTGTGGACTTTAACTACACTGACATCAGTCTACTGGGAAACATTGTATTGTTGCTTCTCTGGTCTTTAAAGGTGATTTTTCTAGCCACCAGTTCTCCTGCTGATCTCCTGCATCAATTCACTTCTTCCTCCTTTTACTTTTACAAGCATGTGTAGACTTTGTTGTGAGAGTTCACTCAGGGTCAGACACGAGGATGATCACAGAGACGCTCAAATGATTCATACACACCATTAACAAAGACGGCGAATCGGAGAAAGTCGAGGTATTTTTCTCCACCGCCTGGATTCCAGCCGATATCAGGGTAACCTTTCGACAAGAGCATGGGGCAACTCTGCAAGCCACACCCAGCCAAATACTTCACCACCTGCGCAGGAGCAACATCATCACAACACATCTACAGGAGAGCGAATGCTACAGCGGACATTTACGCGTGTATTTCACACTTCTGATAAATACGTTGTAATGGGTACAAATATTCCAGACTCATTATTAACTCAAGCGACAGAATCTGGACTTTATTGCTCAGAGATGATCACCTTCTCCAGGTCCTGCTCTTGAAGAGCCAGAGCCAGCTCGTTGTTATCAATACAGGAAGCTGCAGCTACGTCAAGAGGTGTAGAACCTCGCATCCCTGAAACAGCATCGTGGTGCCATTAGAAGAAAAACAGGAAGTAATGATGAGTAAATGGTAAGCAGTGGTTCACTGACCCAGGCCAATGCTGCTGTTTTGCAGCAGGTAACTCAGATGGTCGAACATGGAACGCTGATTCTGACGACTGATTCGGCAGAAATAACACAGGAAGCGGCAGCAGTTGGTCACCATGCGCGGGAAACGGATCTCCTGCAGAAAACCAGCAAAATGAC